>NW_024543230.1:632500-797500 GCF_018167655.1 Microtus oregoni
GTTATCCTCTGATCTCCACATACATGTAATACACACATGCAATACATACATGCGCACACACACACACACACAAACCTAATGATCTGAATTCCGTCTCCTAAGTTATCCTCTGACCTCCACATACATGTAATACACACATGCAATACATACATGCACACACACACACACACAACCTCACTGACACACAGTACACAAATAAACTAACAAATACATGGGTTTTTTTTTTTTTTGGACTTTCAAGACAGGGTTTCTCCGTAGCTTTTGGTTCCTATCCTGGAACTAGCTCTTGTAGACCAGGCAGATCTCTGTGAGTTTGAATACATTGTTTTCTGAGACACGGTTTCTCTGCGTAACAGCTCTGGCTGTCCCAGAACTCGCTTTGTAGACCAGGCTGGCCTCGAACTCACAGAGATCCGCCTACCTCTGCCTCCCGAGGGCTGGGATTAAAGGTGTGCGCCACTGCCACCTGGCTCAATAAATATATTTTAAAAATTAATTGGCTGAAAAGTTCAATATCCTTAGCCATTAGAAATGCAAATTAGAACTTTAGTGAGGCTGGGGTAATGCAGTTCAGTCAGCAAAGTGAATGCGACAACCTGAGCTCCCTAGGACCCATGCCAAACAACCAGAGCTCTGTGGAGGCAGAAATACAAGGGTCACTGGGGTCCCATTGAGAGCTGCAGGTTCACTGAGAGTTCCCGTCTCAAAAAATAAGATGGAAAGTATGGTAGTTTGTCGGGGTCCGGGACCAGCCCAGGCCATAAATTACTTCTCAGACCAGTGGAGAGGCATGAGACTAAAGACACAACTCACATCTATTTATCGAGACGAAGGTTTTAGTGATCCCTCATGAAATCCTGAGTATCCATCCTAAAAACTTACCTGCATTTATTTTTCTTTTTTCAAAATATTTATTTATTTATTATGTATACAGTATTCTGTCTGTGTGTATGCCTGAAGGCCGGAAGAGGGCACCAGACCCCATTACAGATGGTTGTGAGCCACCATGATTGAACTCAGGACCTTTGGAAGAGCAGGCAATGCTCTTAACCTCTGAGCCATCTCTCCAGTTCCACCCACGTTTATTTTTCAAACAGCTTTTTTACCAAAATGTAAAGTGAGGGGGAAATTTATTAGCATTTTGTTTCCTAGGTATCCAGGCGAATGACTTTGGTCACGTCCACACCTTTCTATGCCCACTGTGTCACATCTTCCTAACTATGCCTGCTCTGTCTTGTCTTCCGATCTATGTCTGCTCTGTCAGGTAGAGTGAATTCACACCTCTTCCCCAGGTGATCTCCCAGAATCGCAAAGGAGCAGAGCTACATTAGCATATCCTGACCCTTTGTTTAGGATGGCATCAGTTTGTCTGGAAAGGCTAGGTGACCACCTTCTGTGTGGCCAGGTGCAAACTGTGGACTAAAAGTCTGGCCGCCATACAATGTAAAAATATGGACCTGTATAATATGGCCCTATAATAGTTTGAATGAGAATGGCCTTCACAGGCTCATATATTCAAATGCTTGATCCCTAGTTAGTGGAACAGTTTGGGGAGGAATTAGGAAGTGTGGCCCTGTTGTAGGAAGTTTGTCACTGGGGACAGGCTTTGAGGTTTCAAAAGGCTACGGAAAGCCCAGTCTCAGTCTCTCTCTCTCTCTCTCCCCCCCTCCCTCCCTCCCTCCCTCCCCCCTCCCCTCCCTCCCCCCCTCCTTTCTCCCTTCCTGATTCTTGTGCATAATAAGTAAACTCTCAGCTACTGCTCCAGTACCACACGTTCCTGCCGGCTACCATGCTCCCCACCATGATGGTTAGGGACTCACCCTCTTAAACTATAAGCAAGTCCCCAATTAAATGATCTATTTTACATGCTACCTTGTTCATGGTATCTCTTCACAGAAATAGAGCAGTAACTAAGACACTCAATGTCGACCTCTGGCCTACACACACGTATGTACACACACACACACACACACACACACACACACACACTATTCTCCCCAAAAAAACATTTTCACTTATCTGAGCAGTCTCATGCATAGGCTGGCAACTTTCTTCTTTCTTTTTCTAGAAGTACATGATTGCTGATTCACAACTTACAAAATCATAGCCAAAAACATGATGGCTTGTGCCCGAGTGAAAATTATCTAAACATACATAGTCTCCATAAGATACAGCACACCTCTCTGGGGTTAACATTATTATCAGTGGCTTCTTTAAGCAATGAAATCACCAACAAAAGGCATAAAACATAGCATTAAAAAGACCATGAAAAGGACACAGTGAAATACCAGATAGGAGAAAAGCAGTGTGTTCCCTATTCAACCTCAGCTGAGAACATCGAGTGCCTGGCCCTCTCTCTGTGTAGGTCCATGAACTACCGTGAGAGTACCATAAGTACTAACTATGGGAGCAGAGACAAATTCTAGCAAACAGGCCAAGGCATAAATATAAAAGTTTTGAATAATGAGGATCATCTACGGATATAATAAGATATGTGTATCATTTAAATTAATGGCAAAAATTGCTAATTATTTCTTATCTTTATGTTTTTATAGACAAGTTCTCCTTATATCTCAGACTTACCTGAAACTCATCATGTAGTCCAGGCTGGCCTTGCATTTATCCTGTCTCACCCTCCCTAATACTGAATTTATAGGTCTTACTTTAGGACTTCTTTGTTGTTTTTAAGAAATTAATAATTACTGAAGGTGGATGGTAGATATATGCAGGTTCATTGTGCTAGTTTGTCTAATTTTATATATGGTTATAATTTTCTAAAATAGGTGATTTAAAAGAGGTTGTTATTAAACAAAGTTGCTTTTCCACTTTCCCTGGACAGATCATTTTCTTATTAGCATGTGAAGTCTGTGACTATCAAAGGCAAAGCCAAAGTGTTTATATGATACAGTTATATACCACAACCCAAACTAAAAACCTCTATTATTCTGAAAGCTGATTGAGTCCAGACCAGCTCAACTATGTGGAGGTGTGGCTTTAATGTTCACAAATGGCTTTAGCAGAAGGTGATCCAGTTGCTAGTCCAAATACACACACACACACACACACACACACACACAAAACTGATATATATCAGTTACTTTCTGGCTTGTAAGTGATCCTGTTAAGGAACATGTTGACCATTCCTGGGGTACTAATCAATTTCTATCTAACCTTTGTATATTCTCTTTACTACATGGGGCAGCCTCATAATTTTATAGACCCATGGGAGAGAAAGCATTTTTCTTTAGAAGCTTCTTATGCCCAGAGTGTGGTTCTCATCTTCCCTTCATAGATACCTCATACATCAGCCCTCTCCTCCCTCCTCTACATCTCTAGGCTTCTTTCTCCTAGCTTTTCCCTATTAACATATATACATTTCCAAAGACCTACCATCATCATAGAGAAGCTCCCTATTCACATGGACACATTCCCAAGTATCTTTCATCATTCTAAAAAAGTTCCCTTGGGGGCTGGAGAGATGGCTCAACAGTTAAGAGCATCATCTGCTCTTCCAGAGGACCCAGATTCAATTCCTAGCACCCACATGATAGTTCACAAATATCTGTAACTCTAATACCTTTTTTTTGGCTCTGCAGGCACCAGGCATGCATTGTGGTACACATGGAGGCAAAACAACTATTTTGCCAAACTGCTATTAAGAAAAACAATCCCACCAGCAATGGTTATGCCGTTTTCAGCTGCTATCCCTGGGAGACCTGCTCTTTTCTGAAGGTAAATGAAGGGGGTATAGATCTGGGGCAGAGAGTTGTGAGGAGCAGTGGAGGGAGGGGAAACTGTGCTCAGGATATAATTATGGGAGAATTTAAAAAAGAAAGAAAATTGCTCTCTTAGTTGTATGTGACCTTCGAGCTGCTACTGCAACATCCAATGTCCTAGTTCTACATTGTTGATGAATAAACCACTCCCTAAGTTGGGTCTTAAAACAATAACTTATTGTACTCATGACTGTCTGTGTAGGTGAGAAATCTGGGTGAGACTTACTGTAAAATGACTCGGCTTCCCATCTGCTGGGTCACTCTAGGATACCCAGCTAGTTGGCTAAGTGGCCTGGAAGAATTCAGATGGCCTCCTTCAAATGCCTGTCATCTCAGGGCCCCTCCACTTGTCCTGATTAGCAAGGTAGTTAGCTTTACATTGGTGTTCATGGCACCAAAAGGCCAAAGCAAAAGTTGGAAGGCATCTTACAACATACTGTTTATTTACGTTTCTGGATATTTTTGTACATGAGTACTGCATGTACATCAATCCCCTCTTCCCCTTCTGTTCCCCCTCCCTAATTCACGGCCTGTGCTTTAACTGCTCTTACTATATGTATATTCATCTGTATGTGGGTACACACATGTTTATATGCCCTAAGTACATTTATCTTTATTGATTTGCATGTGTCTAAGATTGACCACTTGGGTTTGGACAACCTCTGTGAAAGCTCATCCCTAGAGCAATCTGCGTTCACCCTATCTCAGCAGCCTTGACGACTTGTAGCTTGTGATCTAGGGGTAGGACCAGGTAGGATATGCCCTATTCACAGCAGCATGCCAACTGTTGTCATTATGCTGGTTGTGTTCAGGTCACTCAACCGTCTTCAAGCTTGTCTGTTTATCCACTCCTTCCTATCATAGATACCATAGCCGGCAGAGGGTTGTGTGGGAGTCTTGCTCTGTTCATTTGACCTACAGGCTGCAGAGAAATCACAGTTTACTACAAGCTTACCATTACTTTTAAAAATTCCGAGATAGAGTTTTAAGCTCCTACACTAAGGCTACCCACCCAGAGCGGGGAGTGCCTACCTACCGGGCAGGCCTCAAGGTCCCCTGTAAGGGAGCCTGGGCACCTTCAGCTTGTGCTCCAGGGTCTCCTGTGCTCTCCTGGATCCCGCCCTGCCTGCCCCATTCTTCCTTTTGTCCCCGGATCATTGGGCTACCAGGCGGCCCTGTTTAGGTGCTGAGGAGTTCCATTTGGACAGGTGAGTGTGTGCTATCCAGGAGCAGAGTGTCCCGGAAGAGAGCACAAACCCCCCTCCCCCAGCTCCTTCTGCAGGGCTGTCTTTCTTAAGCACAACCCATCCCCCCAGCACCCCCCCCCCCCAACCCTGCCCTGCTGTATGCTAGGACCAGTGCTCAAGAACAGTTTTAAGCTCCTACACTAAGGCTACCCACCCAGAGCGGTGAGTGCCTGCCTACCGGGCAGGCCTCAGGGTCCCCTGTAAGGGAGACTGGGCACCTTCAGCTTGTGCTCCAGGGTCTCCTGTGCTCTCCTGGATCCTGCCCTGCCTGCTGCATTCTTCCTTTTGTCCCTGGATCATTGGGCTACCAGGCGGCCCTGTTTAGGGACTGAGGAGTTTCATTTGGACTGGTGAGTGTGTGCTATCCAGGGGCGGATTGTCCCGGAAGAGAGCACAAACCCCCCTCCCCCAGCTCCTTCTGCAGGGCCATCTTTCTTACACACGACCCCCCCCCCCCAAAGCCTGCGTTTTCTGCAAGGTCCTTTGCTCAGGAACAGTTTTCTGCTCCTACACTAAGGCTACCCACCCAGAGCGGTGAGTGCCTGCCTACCGGACAGGCCTCAAGGACCCCCGAAAGGGAGCACGCGTACCTTCAGCTTGTGCGGCAGGGTGTCCTGTGTTCTACTCGTCCCCGCCCTGTCCCCCTAGTTCCCCCTTTTGTCTGCGGGTCATTGAACTACCAGGCGTCCATGTTTTGGTGCTGAGGAGTTCCATCTGGACCGGACGGTTCCTGCTTCAACACTGAAGAGATACACTCAGAGAGTCAGTCACAGCAAAGACTGGACCAAGACACCAGGCCTCTCCTGGCTCCATTTGAAGGAAGAGATGGGAAGGCGCCAATGCAAGAATTCCTCCAACAACCTGAAAGGCAACATGACATCACCAGAATCCAGGGATCCCAAAATAAGAAGAATTGTACACCCTACTCCAGAAGAATTAGAAGAAATCGACTCAAAAGTGAATTATATGAAAATAATAGAAGACCTTACAGGAGGTGAAAAACTGCCATAAACAATTAGAGATTACAAACCAAAAGGTTGAGGAAATGAATAAATCACTCAAAGACACCCAAGAAAACCAAGAGAAACAAGAAAAAGCAATCAAACAGGTAAGGGAAGCGGTTCAAGACTTGAAGAATGAAATGGAAGTAATGAAGAAAACACAAACCGAGGGAAGGATGGAGGTGGAAAATCTGGGTAAACAAACAGGAACTACAGAGACAAGTACTACCAACAGATTACAAGAGATAGAAGAAAGAATTTCAGACACTGAAGATACCATAGAGAAAATAAACACACTGATCAAAGAAAACAGCAGAACAAACAAATTCTCATCACAAAACATTCAGGAAATCTGGGACACAATAAAAAGACCAAACCTAAGAATAATTGGGATAGAAGAAGGAGAAGAAGTACAGCTCAATGGTCCAGAAAATATATATAATAAAATTATAGAAGAAAACTTTCCAAACCTAAAGAAAGATATTCCTTTGAAGGTTCAAGAAGCATGCAGAACACCGAATAGACTGGATGAAAAAATAACATCTCCTCACCATATAATAATCAAAACACAAAACATACAGAATAAAGAAAGAATATTAAGAGCTGCAAAGGAAAAAGGTCAAGTTACTTATAAAGGTAAACCTATCAGACTTACACATGACTTCTATATGGAAACCATGAAAGCTAGAAGGTCCTGGAGAGATGTACTGCAGATGCTAAGAGACCATGGATGCAAACCCAAACTACTATACCCAGCCAAGCTATCGTTCACTATAAATGGAGAAAACAAGACATTCCAGGATAAAAACAAATTTAAACAATACGTAGCCACAAATCCAGCCCTACAGAAAGTATTAGAAGGAAAATCGCAACCCAAGGAATCCAACACTGACAACACTGCCTACAATAACCCAGGCATCTAATGACCATTCACGAGCACATCTCAAAGAAGGGAGACACACAATCTCTACTACCAAAAGCAATAAGAATAACCAGAGTAAACAACCACTGGTCATTAATATCACTTAATATTAATGGGCTCAATTCACCTATAAAAAGGCACAGGCTAAAAGATTGGATACGAAAACAGGATCCAACATTCTGCTGTTTGCAAGAAACACATCCCAACCACAAAGACAGGCACCTACTCAGAGTAAAGGGTTGGGAAAAGGTGTTTCAAGCAAATGGTCCTAAGAAAAAAGCAGGTGTGGCCATACTAATTTCTAACAAAGTTGACTTCAAACTTAAATCAATCAGAAGAGATGGAGAGGGACATTTTATACTCATAACAGGAACAATTCATTAGGATGAAGTCTCAATTATGAATACCTATGCCCCTAATATAAAAGCACCCACGTACGTAAAAGAAACATTACTAAAACTCAAGTCTGCCATCGAACCGCACACACTAATAGTAGGAGACTTCAACACTCCTCTCTCACCAATGGACAGGTCAATCAGACAGAAACCTAACAGAGAAATAAGAGAATTAATGGAGGTAATGAATCAAATGGACTTAACAGACATCTATAGAACATTCCACCCAAACAGGAAAGAATATACCTTCTTCTCTGCAGCTCATGGAACCTTCTCGAAAATTGACCACATACTCAGTAACAAAGCCAACTTCCACAGTCACAAAAAAATATTCGTAACCTCCTGTGTCTTATCAGATCACCATGGATTAAAGTTAGAATTCAACAACAATGCTACCCCCAGAAAGCCTACAAACTCATGGAAACTGAACACTCAACTACTGAACCACATCTGGATCAAGGAAGGAATAAAGAAAGAAATTAAAGTCTTCCTGGAATTCAATGAAAATAAAGAAACAACCTACTCAAACTTATGGGACACTATGAAAGCAGTCCTAAGAGTAAAGTTCATAGCACTAAGTGCCCACTTAAAGAAAACAGAGAAAGCACAAATTGGAGACTTAACAGCCCACCTGAAAGCTCTAGAAAAAAAAGAAGCAGACTCACCTAGGAGGAGTAGAAGACTGGAAATAATCAAACTGAGGGCTGAAATCAACAAAATAGAAACACAAAAAACAATCCAAAGAATCAATTAAACAAAAAGCTGGTTCCTGGAGAAAATCAACAAGATTGACAAACACCTATCCAAACTAATCAAACGGCAGAGAGAGAATATGCAAATTAATAAGCTCAGAAATGAAAAGGGGGACATAACCACAGACACAGAGGAAATTCAAAGAATCATTAGATCTTACTACAAAAGCCTGTATGACACAAAACTGGAAAATGTAAAAGAAATGGACACGTTTTTAGATAAATACCATATACCAAAGTTAAACCAGGACCAGGTGAACAATCTAAATAGACCTGTTAGTCACGAAGAATTAGAAGCTGTTATCAAAAACCTCCCTACCAAAAAAAGCCCAGGACCAGATGGTTTCAATGTGGAATTCTACCAGAAATTCCAAGATGACCTAATACCTATACTCCTTAATGTATTTCACAATATAGAAACAGAAGAGTCATTGCCAAATTCATTTTATGAAGCTACAGTTACTCTGATACCAAAGCCACACAAAGACTCAACCAAGAAAGAGAATTATAGGCCAATCTCACTCATGAACATCGATGCAAAAATCCTCAACAAAATACAGGCAAACCGTATCCAAGAACACATTAGGAAAATTATTCATTATGATCAAGTAGGCTTCATCCCAGAGATGCAGGGCTGGTTCAACATACGAAAATCTATCAATGTAATCCATCATATAAATAAACTGAAAGAAAAAAACCATGTGATCATCTCATTAGATGGTGAAAAAGCATTTGACAAAATTCAACATCCCTTTATGATAAAAGTCTTGGGGAGATTAGGGATACAAGGGTCATACCTAAATATAATACAAGCTATGTACAGCAAACCAACAGCAAACATCAAACTAAACGGAGAGAAACTCAAAGCCATCACACTAAAGTCAGGAACACGACAAACTGTCCACTCTCGCCATACCTCTTCAATATAGTGCTTGAAGTTCTAGCAATAGTAATAAGACAACATAAGGGGATCAAGGGGATTCGAATTGGAAAGGAAGAAGTGAAACTTTCGTTATTTGCAGATGATATGATAGTGTACATAAGCGACCCCCAAAACTCCACCAAAGAACTCCTACAGCTGATAAACACCTTCAGTAATGTGGCAGGATACACGATCAACTCCAAAAAATCAGTCGCCCTCCTATACACAAAGGATATGGAAGCAGAGAGGGAAATCAGAAAATCATCACCTTTCACGATAGCCACAAAGAGCATAAAATATCTTGGGGTAACTATAACCAAGGAAGTGAAAGATCTATTTGACAAGAACTTTAAGGCATTGAAGAAAGAAATTGAGGAGGATACCAGAAAATGGAAGGATCTCCCTTGCTCTTGGATTGGGAGGATCAACATAGTAAAAATGGCAATTCTACCAAAAGCAATTTATAGATTCAATGCAATCCCCATCAAGGTCCCATCAAAATTCTTCACAGATCTTGAGAGGACAATAATCAACTTTATATGGAAAAACAAAAAACCCAGGATAGCCAAAACAATCCGATACAATAAAGGATCTTCTGGAGGCATTACCATCCCTGACTTCAAACTCTGCTACAGAGCTACAGTGATGAAAACAGTGTGGTACTGGCATAAAAACAGAGAAGTCGACCAATGGAATAGTATAGAAGACCCGAATTTTAACCCACAAACCTATGAACACCTCATTTTTGATAAAGGAGCTAAAAGTATACAATGGAAGAAAGAAAACATCTTCAACAAATGGTGCTGGCATAACTGGATGTCAACCTGTAGAAGAATGAAAATAGACCCATATCTATCACCATGCACAAAACTCAAGTCCAAACGGATCAAAGACCTCAATATCAATCTGAATACACTGAACCTGATAGAAGAGGAAGTGGGAAGTACCCTACAACATATGGGCACAGGCGATCGCTTCCTATGTATAACCCCAGCAGCACAGACATTAAGGGCAACATTGAATAAATGGGACCTACTGAAACTGAGAAGCTTCTGTAAAGCAAAGGACACTGTCACTAAGACAAAAAGGCAGCCTACTGACTGGGAGATCTTCACCAACCCCGCAACAGACAAAGGTATGATCTCCAAAATATATAGAGAACTCAAGAAATTAGACTTTAAAATGCTAATTAACCCAATTAAAAAATGGGGCACTGATCTGAACAGAGAATTCTCAACAGAAGAAGTTCAAATGGCCAAAAGACACTTAAGGTCATGCTCAACCTCCTTAGCGATCAGGGAAATGCAAATCAAAACAACTTGGAGATATCATCTTACACCTGTCAGAATGGCTAAAATCAAAAACAATGATAGCCTTTGCTGGAGAGGTTGTGGAGGAAGGGGTACCCTCATCCATTGCTGGTGGAAATGCAATCTTGTGCAACCACTTTGGAAATCAGTGTTTCGGTTTCTCAGGAAATTCGGGATCAACCTACCCCTGGGCCCAGCAATAATACTACTCACTCCTGGGAATATACCCAAGAGATGCCCTATCATATGACAAGAGCATTTGTTCAACTATGTTCATAGCAGTATTATTTGTAATAGCCAGAACCTGGAAACAACCTAGATGTCCTTCAATGGAAGAATGGATGAAGAAAGTGTGGAATATATACACATTAGAGTACTACGCTGCGGTGAAAAACAATGACTTCTCGAATTTTGCATGCAAATGGATGGAAATAGAAAACACTATCCTGAGTGAGGTAACCCAGACCCAAAAAGATGAATATGGGATGTATTCACTCATAATTGGTTTCTAGCCATAAATAAGGGTCACGGAGTCTACAATTGGTAAAAAAAAGAACATGAGCAAAGAAGTCGGGACCACGAGGGGTGCACCCACCCACTGAGACAGTGGGGCTGATCTATTGGGAGCTCACCAAGGCCAGCTGGACTGTGACTGAAAAAGCATGGGATAAACCGGACTCTCTGAATATGGCGGACAATGAGGGCTGATGAGAAGCCAAGGACAATGACACTGGGTTTTGATCCTACTTCATGTTCTGGCTTTGTGTGAGCCTAGCCAGTTTGGATGTTCACCTTCCTAGACCAGGATGGAGGGGGGAGGACTTTGGACTTTCCACAGGGCAGGGAACCCTGACTGCTCTTCAGACTGGAGAGGGAGGGGGAGAAGAGTGGGGGGAGGGGGAGAGGAGTAGAAGGAGGGGGAGGGAAATGGGAGGCTGGGAGGAGGTGGAAATTTTTTTTCAATAAAAAAAAAGAAAAAAAATTTGAGATATTAGCACAGGGAATATTTGATCCTTGAAGCTGCTCGTGGGACAGGTACTCAGCTTGCAGAGGAACGCCACCTGATTATGGGGAGGCCATCTGAGTTAACGAAAATCCCCAAGTGGCCAATTATCAAACTTCCTGCTCTTCAAGCATGCCAGTTGAAAATGCCATCACCTTTATCTTTTTTTTCTTTTTTATTGATTTTATTGAGCTCTACATTTTTCTCTGCTCCCTTTCCTTCCTCTCCCCTCCCCTTCAACCCTCCCCCAAGGTCCCCATGCTCCCAATTTACTCAGGAGATCTTGTCTTTTTCTACTTCCCATGTAGATTAGATCCATGCATGTCTCTTAGGGTCCTCATTGTTGTCTAGGTTCTCTGGGATTGCATCACCTTTATCTTACGTGGTTACAAAGCCTGTTGTAACAAGTCCCACCATCTGAGTCAAACACGTAGATCCTAGGTAGCATTTTTGCAGTACTGGAGTGTTCACGCTGTATGTGCCACAGGCTGTAGAGTAGCCCACACGGGTTGTGTTTTCAGTTAGTGCCCAAGGAGCTCCTAGGAAACTGTCTAACAACTGTGTACTCTGGAGAAAAATATTTTTTAAAAACTGCATACAAGAACTGACAAGTGACCTGAAGCAGTAAGAAACTGAAAGAAAACTGTCATTTCAAAGAAGAGGTCAGAACTAGACGAGACTCTTAGTTTTAAGTCTTTAACACAGCAGAGCCCTAAGTCATGACTAAATCTTACTGGCTGGAAGATCAGAGTAGAGAGTTCAGGATTTTCATATCATACCAGTGGAGGGTAAAAGTCTGTCCTGGGGGGACACTGATAGGGAGGGCCCAAATTCTGCATACACACTGCCCATGTTTTTTGCTGACCTTTGAGTGATGCAGCTGTAGCACCATCTCTAAACAGCCCACATAAGGCTGAACGAACTCAAGTCCACTTGTTCTTCGCAGAGGCTGAGGATGCTGAGTTCAGTCTACTTGACTACCTGCTAAAACATAAACAAAATATCAATATTCTTCATGGGAACAGAATGGTATCCACAGACTGTAGAAGGGCTTTTACAATGTTCACGAGACAAGCCAGAATGATTGGCTTTACACTGGGAACAGGAAAATGTGTCCTGTACTGAAAAGGCACTCAAAAAGATTGATCCCAAAATAACCAATATGCCAGATTAGCAGACAAGGGTTGTTTGATGGGTGTTGGTTTTTCAAGACAGGGTTTCTCTGTGTAGACCTAGCTATCCTACAACTCCCTCTGTAGACCAGGCTGGCCTTGAACTCAGGGAGATCCATCTGTCTCTGCCTCCCGAGTACTGCGGTAAAAGCCGTGAACCACCACCACCACTACAGAGAATGATTTTTCTTTTTAAACATGATTCTTTGGAAATTTCACATCATGCACCCCAATCCTGCTCACCTCCAAGTCCCTTTCTATCCATCCTTCACCACTGCAGCATGACCCCCCCCCAAAAAAAAAAACAAAACAAAAATAACCCCACCTAACTCTTTTATCTTTCCTCTGGGTGGCACCAGGAGCTGTGATGTGCCATGCAGTATGCCCCTTTGTCCAATCAGTCCCATTGCAATGAGTCACTGGTCTGGTTCAAGGCCTCTGGAGTCTGGTGCACCATCATCACTGGGCCCTCATAGAAACTCCTCTTGGATATGCTGTTGTCCTGAGTCATGGAGGTCCTGTGGTTATTGTTCCATAGGACCAGTCCCTTCGCACACTCTAGCAGGTCACAGATGGGGTAGATGTTAGGGTGGGCCAACCCAAGGCCTGTGACGTGGGTCTGGGTGGTAGCCGAGCTGGTTGGTCTGGGCCTTTGGGACCACCCCCTTAGGTGAGGGGGAGAGTCAGCTCTCCTAGGTCCATGCCATGGGACCAGCTCTCCCATGCCTGTGGTGAGGATTGGGACCATCTCTTCCGAGTGCTGGTGTCAGCTCTCCCATGACAGGGGTGGGGCCAGCTCTCCTGCTGCAGTGTCTAGCAAGGAGCAGAGCCAGCTATCCCGGGGCCAGTGAGGGACAGGGCTGGATCAGCACAGCCCTCAGATTTCAACATGTATGGTTACTATGACTTCCTATAGGAAAATGAGCTGTGGATACTAGCCCAGACCCTGGCTGCTGTTGGGGCCACAGACACAGACATGGCCTACAGCAACAGCCTGGGCCAGGCCCATGTGGCTTTGCTGGCCACTCTAATTGGCATGGCTCCCATGGCAGCAAGGCCCATGGATACCAACATAGCCACAGGTGTGGGAAGTCCTTCTGTATATGTGTTGCTCTTATTGGTTAATGAATAAAGAAGCTGGCTTGGCAGGTGATAGGACAGAGTAGAGCTAGGTGGGAAAACTAAACCGAATGCTGGGAGAAAGAAGGTGGAGTCAGTGAGATGTCATGTAGCCGCCAGAGGGGAACGACGTGAGCTGGCAGCTGGAACCTTGCTGGTAGGCCATCAACCTCATGGTAAAATATAAAATAATAGAAATGGGCTAACCAAAGATATAAGAGCTAGCAACAATACACTGACATGATTGGTCAAGCAGTGATATTATAGTTTCTGTGTGATTATTTTGGAGTCAGGGTGGCCAGGAAACAAATAAGCAGCCTCCTATAACAAGGTAGTGGCCTAGAGCCCCCTAGCATCTGAAATGGATTTGCTGCGGTCCCCGGCAGCTTGCTTGTTGTGGGTTGAGACCATGCGGCAGGTCCCCAAACGAAGGTGGCTGGTCCCCAGTCATGTGGCGACTGGCTGGTCCCAGGCAAGCAGTGTGAACAGGTGGCAGGTGGGAGGCACAGATGCTGCACGTCTCTGGGACTGCTGGGGACCCGAAAGCAGCTAGTCCCAGAGACCACGCAGCAGGGAAGGTGGCTGATCCCTGGCGGCAATAAACAGATAGGCAGCAGCTGGGGGGCACAGAGATAGACATACCATACAGAATGGAATTGGACATTTATTTGGTGTTATGGAGGGGAAGGAAAAGAGGAAAAGGGGGGAGAGAGAGAGGGAGAGAGGGGAGGTGAAAGACTGCCTCTCTGAGAGAGGGGACAGGAAGAGAGAGAGTGGGGCTGAGACTGCAAACAGGAAGGGAGTGGGCGTGACTTGTCCCTTAAAGAGACAGAACATTACATTCCCATCTCTTTTTTTATAATAAAAAGCAGGAGATTACCACCACAGGTTGAAGGAATTGGGGCAGCAGATTCTCAAGACTGCTTCCGGCTTCTTTGTTGGCGTTGTCTTTCGGGGAAGACCTGAGAAGGCTGGGCGCTGGACACATTCTGGCATAGCTGGTCTCTTTGCTCCTGTCCTGTGTTTGTGGTATGGAAATGTCTGGTGTCTCTTACACCTATTTAAGGTATTGGCAGAACAGAGGACAAAGTTAAATTAAGGAAAAAAAAATAGGACCAGAGAACTGAGGGGGCGGTGTATCTGACCTGTTTAAGGTGGATCCTTCAATTCGGGTCCCAGGAACTCATAAGAATTCTTTGGGTTTGTGAAAACAGAAGTTTTAGACATATACATTGTATAAACAGAAGCATACTTATGTCAGGATGACTGTGACAGATATTTTTGCACAATGAAAAGTATTTTTAAGACTATGAAAGGCATCATGAGAGAGAAATTTGATCTGAAATTTGTTTGGTGAGGTTGTCCTTTTAAACTGACAAAACCTCTCAACTGTCAAACTGCATCAGAGATCTTTGAGAAGGATAAAATTTTACTTGAGTTACTGATTTAAAAAAATGACAGAGAACTTACTTGGTTGGCACCCAGAGCTACTCCTCAGGTGCTCCATGGTTGCTGAAGGTTGCATTTGCCTTTGCTGTTTAGCACAGGGCCTGCCAGGCTCCAGAAGATCCTGTGGGCTAAGAAATCTGTAGGAAGACAGGCCTACCTTGACCTGAGCAGTTAGGCTGTCGAATCCAGAGATTCTGTCCACATCAGGAGGTCTTCAGCTTAGATGAAAGGCAGTTTTGCCCAGTGGTCAGCACTTGACAGTTGAAGCGAACTGCAGATGGACGTTGTTCTGTGCCCATTTGTCTTCTGTCTTCTTTGGAGAAAGTAGAGTGCTGTTGCTAGGAGCCAACCTGTCTCTTTTTGTTATGAAAAGTTTTTTAATAATCAAATATTTAAGTATCACATTCCCCAAATCTCTGAGCAGTTGAGGGCTGTTTATTAGGTATAACTACAGTATAGAATCTGTCTGGAGAGCTGAGTGTGAGCTTGACTGCACTAGCTCCACAACTTAACAGGTAAGAATTACACTCGTAAAAAGACAGAAAGAAAAAACTGCTTGCAATAGAAGGTTAATGGCAGAACTGACAATAGTAGAGAACAGCTTAATATATTTTAAATGAGGGTTAGATTAAATATAAGGTATTTTTGTGAGAGACTTAAAAATACATTCCAGTTTAAATCATGAGACTTATTGTTTTTATAGTCTGAAATGAAATGCAATGAACAATTATAACATTAAGTATAGGTGCATTTAAGTTACATGTAGGAACACATACACACAGAGTAAACAGAAATTGGGGAAAGTGGATGCTCTTGGTGGGCCCTACCAAAGGCATGTCACTGTGCAGAACAGACATGTAACAGAGTCAACAAGAGGAATTTAGTGAAAAAAAAATAAGTAAACCGGCGGACAGACAAGGCAGGGTACACTTCAGTAAAGATGGGAGAACCTGGACACCTGACCTGGCTCAGCAGTAAGGTCACCCATGTAACAGAACTAACACTGGAGAACCAGGCAGGGAATACCTCAGTAAAGATGGGAGAACTTGGTCACCTGACCTGGCTCTCAACCAAGATGGCAGCAAAGTCACCTGATCCCAATCAAAATGGCAACGGTCACATGGTGTATGAAAAAGTTACATTTTTGAGCTGCAGGGATTTTAAACTTAGTAAGAGAGACCTAGAGGTGTGATCCGCCCTGTGGCTGAGCCGCTGTGCCACAAGCCGCAGAGGGGAGCAAAAAGCTGGAACCGAAAAAAAAACTGCATCATGCCATGGCTGGAATTGAAAAAGCTACCCACAGCTGAAATTGTGAAAACTCCCAAAACACCACTAGGCACACCGTGAGACATCTCTTGACTGTAGGCAAGGTGTGAATCAGCGCATAACCTTCACAAGACTCATGGGGGAGTGTCCCCCCAGGGAAGGGAAGGCCCAGCTGGATCCAGTGGCTACTAGAAGCCAGAGAGGCCAGAGGCTGCTCTGAGTGGCCTTTTACAGATGAGGGAGGGGGACTTGATGGGGAAGGGGGAGGGAAATGGGAGGCGGTGGCGGGGAAGAGGCAGAAATCTTTAATAAATAAATAAATTAATTAAATTTAAAAAAAGAAAAGAGAAGAGAAGAAATAGAAAAAAAGAGAAAGAATCTGAGGGACCCTGGGTCCCCAGTCGAATGTACCGCACAGAGTTTGCAGTGCTAGAACAGGCTGACTAACCCCGGGTCAGTCCAAACACAATTTTAGTTAAGAACTGGGGGAGACTCACCAATCGAAGTTGGGAAGCCAGTGGTGGGAGTAGGTGTTATTCTTGTTTCTGCCTTTCTTGTCTGCGGGGTTAGAGAGTGGAGATGTTACGCAAGACACACAGAGGTGCAGGGTTAAGAAGAAGGAGACACGGACACGCGGCGGTCCCACGTGGGTGCACTTTAATGGGGGAGGGGTAACAACAAGTAAGGGACGGGTGTGCAGAGACAAAAGGAGAGAGAGAAAGAGAGAGGGAGAGAGAGAGGGGGCTCGTGGCGACCCCCGCTTTTAACGGGGAATGCAAGGGCATCTGGGAGAAATGCCCTGTGCCTTTGCGGCTTCCAGTCCAGGGGGATGCTGGGAGCTGTAGTTTTCAAAAGGAACAACATTTCACCCTTTCGGTTTTATTAAAAAAAATTGGGGGGGGGGGTGGTCTTAAAGGGTAGGGAATCGGAGCATAGCCTGGTCTCTCATGACTGCTTCCTGCTGGCTTTGGGCGTCGAGGGATCCAGGGAGTGTCCAATTATTCTGGCGATGTCCTGTTGGTTATGTCCTGTCCGCTGGCGTTTTGAGGCCGTGGCTGATTGAAGAAATCACATCTGTCTGGCTTTTTTTGAGTAGCTGGGTCATCGTTAAGATGCTGGAAGACAAAAGTCGCATTAGTAGAGAGAAAAAAAATTAAAGGGGAGACTTGGGATGGGGGAATTTTAGGAGGTCTGGGGTTAAGAATGATAAAAAAAAATTAAATGATACTTATTCCGTTAATGATCCGCTTGTGTTTGATTTGTTTAGGTGGGTCGGGCTGGCGTCCTGGAGCTTAAAGACAGTGTCTTAAAAGAAAATAGATTTTAACCGTATATTCCTTAACATTTCAGGGGTCACTGCTGCAGTCAGCGACTGATCTGTTATGTCAAGGAACTTTGTTAAGAATCTGCTTACCGCCTGAGCCATTGACTCCGTATTTGATGATATCTGTAATGACAGCTGGATGGTTATTTAGGAATTTAAAGAAGGGAGGGTGTGTTAACACAGTGACGGATGGGACCACTGTCTTCCTTAGACTGGAGTAGAGGAGGCTGAACCCGGTGTCCTTCGGAACTTAAGAGAACAAGGTCCCATCTGAGTTACCGTGTATGAAGGATTATCTTGAGCCATGGAGATGAACGGTTTAAGATGTGACAGGTGAATCCAATGAGGAATTCCTTCAAGCTTGGCAGCCAGTCGAGGTGGAGTTCCTGTGACATTTTACCGAGGGCTTCCTTTAAAGAGCGGTTAGTCCGTTCTACCTTACCTGAAGACAGAGGGTGGTACGGTATGTGGAAGTTCCAGGGGATTCCAAGTGCTTTAGACAGATTTTGAGAAATCTGGGAAGTAAACTCTGGGCCGTTATCTTTTGGCAGATCTGACAGGGGGCCGCAGTGGCTTTTAGGAACCTGATATCCTTAGGTGTGGGTGTTTTAACAATGGGAGAATGGTGATTAGTGACTGCGGGAGCCTAGAGGGGCTTTGGAAGATCGAGGGGGTGGAGTAGGGCGGGGAGGAGGCGGAGAGGAGTCTGAAGATGCTTCCGGCTGCCTGTGTAACCTGTGGTGGGGGAAAGTCTCCAGCTGCTTGCACGACCTGGGAGGGACTCTGTCGGAGGGGCTAAGCGAAGTCCTCGCAGATCTGGAACAGGACTTTCTTGGGGACCTGGGAGTGGAATGTTTAGAGGCGTTAGGTGAGTCCTTCCTGTGTCTAGAAGAGACCTTGGAGGAAAGAGGAATGGGTGAGCCGTCGCTGTCACTCGACTGGGCAGAGCGAGTGGCCCCTCGAGGCCGGGGTGTGTGTGTGTGTGTGTGTGTGAAGGTTTGTCGCGGGATCCATGGCGGGAGCAGAGGGTTCCTGGAGGGATGGCATTGACAAGAACATGTGTACAGGTGAATGGTGAGAGGCAACGGAGGGGTCAATCTTAATGGCCATGTAAAAAAATGCCATAATGTTCCATTTAGCTGAATGGTGACAGAAATTAGCTAATTCCCGCAAGATATCGGGGTCGAATGAACCCTGAGAAGGCCATTAGAGGTTTTCCTGTAAATTGTACTTTGGCCAAGTTTTAGAGCAAAGACGGATTAATGTAGATAGTTTTATGGAGGGAATCAGGGCGTGAGGTTTCAGAGCTTCCAGAAGCTGCCGCAATGGGGAGGCCGGGGGAATTGTTTTAGAAGGCTTAGCACCCATGGCTAGAACCGTGATCCGCAGAAGGCACCGGAGGTGCCTCGAACACAGCAGCTCTAATTACAGGCGTCCGTGCAATGAGAGGGCCGTGCTATTAGCCCAACTGACCCGAACCTAGCTTCCGACGGGAACCAATCCCGGCTAGGAGGAGACAGTTAAGCTTTTGCTTGCTCCGTAGCAAGCCCATAAAGAGGACAGAAAAAGATCAGAAAAAGAGGGATGAGAACTGGAAGCACCAAACTTCCAGGCGCGGACCAAAACAGGTTCTAGCTGAGGGTGGAAGGCCGGGGGAAGGGGGAGGAGTCGGCAACCTTACCCAGGATGCACCAAAGAGAGCTGGGAGCTCGGCCGGCCAGCCAATCTCTGGGCGTAATAGGAAGGTGATCCAACCCAGGTGAACTCACGAATTAGTTGCTGTTGGTTACAGATGGCCACGTTGAACACGTGGGGGCGGTAGCAGGTTGTCGGTCCTGACCTTCTCCCGGTGAAGCCCCGAGCTCCAGGAGGCGCCAGAAAGCCCAGAGTCAAGGCCTCAGGCACCGGGACGGAAAGGTTCCCGAGTTGACAACGGCACCAATTGTTATTCTTGTTTCTGCCTTTCTTGTCTGCGGGGTTAGAGAGTGGAGACATTATGCAAGACACATGGCGGTGCAGAGTTAGGAAGGAGACACGGACACGTGGCGGTCCCACGTGGGTGCACTTTAATGGGGGAGGGGTAACAAGTAGGGGACGGGTGTGCAGAGACAAAAGGAGAGAGGGAGAGAGGGAGAGAGGGGGGGGCTCGTGGCGACCCCCGCTTTTAACGGGGAATGCAAGGGCGTCTGGGAGAAATGCCCTGTGCCTTTGCGGCTTCCAGTCCAGGGGGATGCTGGGAGCTGTAGTTTTCAAAAGGAACAACAGTAGGAAAAAAAAACCTGGTTCAGGAGTTTCATCAGGGCACCAATGAAATGGATTTACTGTGGGTGCCTGGGACTGCTGGGTTGAGACCATGCGCGGCAGGTCCCCAAACGAAGGTGGCTGGTCCCCAGTCGTCTGGCAGCTGGCTGGTCCCTGGTGAGTGGTGTGGGCAGGCGGCAAGTTGGAGGCACAGATGCTGCAAGTCTCCAGGACTGCTGGGGACCCGAAAGCAGCCAACAACGGCAGCTGCTCTGGCCCAGATGACACCATGGCAGCTCAGATGACAGTGGCAGCACAGCCCTTGGATGCCAAAATGGCCACAGGATATGGCTAGACTCTGGGCATCCATGTGGCTTTTGGTGGCACCATGGGCTACAGACATCACAGACTCTGATTTTGGTCCCAGGCAGCAGCCTAGGCTCAGATGTCTCCGTGGCACCAGGAGGCAGTGTAGGCCACCTAGATCATCATGGCCCCTGCAGCAGAGTAGCCCTAGGACACCAACATGGCCCCAGGTGGCAGCCCAGAACCCTGACATCAGCATGGCCTTCGATAGTACCTGGAGCCACGGCCATCGACTTAGACCCTGACCGCAGTAGGGCCACAGGCACAGACAGGGCCCTTGGCAGCAATCCTGACCTGGATGTCACCATGGCCCCAGGTGGCAGCATAGGCTCTCAGGTTCCAGCATGGTCTGGACTTAGATGTCACCTCGGCCCAAGGTGTCAGTGCAGGCCACTCTGATCAGTAAGACTCCTGAGACAATGTAGCACTTGGATACCAACATGGCTCCAGGTGGCAGACCAGACCCCTAGCATCAGCAAGGCCCTCAATGGTATCATGAACCACAGACATCCACACAGACCCTTGCTGCTATAAGGCCACAGAACGAGTCATGGCCCTCAGCTGCAGCCTGGGTCTGCATGCCACCATGGCACACTGTGGCAGTTCAGGCCACTCAGATCTGTATGGCCCCATAGCCTCAGATTCTTACCTGGCTTTAGGAGACAGCACAGACCCCAGGCATTTGCTTGGCCTTTGGTGGTATCAGAAGCCATGGATATCAACACAGACCCTGGCTGTAGGAATGCCACAAACCCAAACATGGCCCTTCATCACAGCCTGGGCCTGGATGTCACCATGGTCCAGGGTGGCAGCACAGGCCCCAATGTAAGCGTGGCCCTAGAAGACCAATATGGACTTGCATGTTTGACCAGATCCCAGTCATCTCCCCAGCCTTTAGTGGTTACTAAAGCCATAGACATTAACACAGACCCTGGGTGTTACAGTGTCATAGACATGGACACACACCCCCCAGCAGCAGCCCAGGCCCAGATGTCATCGTGCCTCCCAGTGGTAGCACAGATCAATGTGGTCACGGTAGCAGCATAGCCCTTGGACGTCAAAATGGCTACAGATGGTATCCCACACCCCAGGCATCCCCATGGCTTTGGTGGCAACATGGGTTATGAACATCAACATGGACCCTGGCTGTAAGAGAAGCAGATATGGCTGTAGGCATCAGCTCAGGCCTGGGCATCACCCTGGTCCCAGGTGGCAAGGA
Organism: Microtus oregoni; assembly: GCF_018167655.1. NCBI lineage: Eukaryota > Metazoa > Chordata > Mammalia > Rodentia > Cricetidae > Microtus > Microtus oregoni. Next base: position 653,985 of record NW_024543230.1, read on the forward strand.
GGCTGCCAACATCAGCTCATTCCTCACTGCCCTCCCTCTTCAGACCTGCCTCTTACCATAGCACATGAACCACTCTGCTCTTTCTCTCTCGTTTCTCCACCATATACTTGCTCATCATATTGCCACCCAACCGCCCAGTACCTGCATGAGGATGCTTCAGGCAGCCCAGGCCACAAGAACCCAGGCTGCCCCATTGGTCAGATAAGGGTTTTTAAGCAGCTTTGTAACTATGCCAAATGACAGAAAGGAAAATATGCTCATTCGAATAGTGAACAGTAATCCTGCAACAACAACATAAATATGACCAGCCTGTAGATGTGGGCAGCTGCTTAAATATTTAGAAGAGTGGGCACAGCAAACCTAGCCAGAGCTACAGCAGCCTTGTGTGTGTGTGTGTGTGTGTGTGTGTGTGTGTGCGCGCGCGCGCGCGCGCGCGAGAGAGAGAGAGAGAGAGAGAGAGAGAGAGAGAGAGGTAGAGATTACTTAGATTACAATATAACACTGGAACACACTATTTCTCCCCAGTTAAACCAGAGAAAAACAATGAAAAAGAAGAATTCTGACTGCCCATTTGACCTAGGTCACATAGCCATACATTAAGCAATCAAATCCACCGTGGCTTGGGAGGTAAGACTGTGAATGGAAGACCCCACTAGAACTGCATGGCTGGAGAGAAAAATGGCAGGACAACAAACAGAACAACTGATTTCTAGTCCCTGAGATAGCTCAGTGGGTAGAGGTAACTACTCCAAGCCTGACCACACGGTGGAAGGAAAGAGACATCTGCAATGGTAAAAGGAATCACCAACTTCCACAAGATGTACTCTGACCTCCACATCAATAAAATACAGCAAAAAAAATGGAGTCTAACTGGCGTCCTGTGTTGTCAACTTTAATTGTGAGTAAGTACATACTCCAGGCAATCATCCAGATAATGTCAGTCCTGGATTGTCTTTTACAACAGAGATAGCTAGCTACCCCCACCCCTGATATCTGTTCTTTGTCTCCATCTTGCATTTTCATGCATACAGTATGAATTTGCAGGCTGCAGTTGTCTCTAGGATGCTGAGGACCATTAGGAATAAGAAGTACAATCCTGTTCAACCCACTGTGATTATTTGGATGTCTGGAAACTCCCACCTGAGCCTGCTAACTCTTGCCATTTTCATTTCCCACAGCTAATCAAGCAAAACAATGAAGTCCTTATGCGCTCAACTATGTTCATGGCAGCTTTGTCTGTCATAGTCAGAACCTGCAAACAACCTAAATGCCCCTCAACCAAAGAATGGATAAGAAAAATGTGGTTCATTTACACAATGGAGTACTACACAACAGAAAAAAATAACGACAGCTTGAATTTTGCAGGAAATGGATGGAGCTAGAAAACATTGTTTTGAGTGAGGTAACCCAGACACAGGAAGACAAATGTCACATGTACTCACTCATAGGTGGATTTTAAACATAAAGCAAAGAAAGCCAGCCTACAAACCACAATCCCAGAGATCTTAGACAGCAATGAGGACACTAAGAGAGACTTCCATAGATATAATCTACATGGGAAGTACAAAGTAGAAAAAGACAAGATCTCCTGAGTAAACTGGGATCATGGGGACCTTGGGGGAGGATGGAAGGGGGGAGGAGAGAGGAAGGGAGGGGAGCAGAGAAAAATGGAGAGCTCAATAAATATCAATTAAAAAAAGGGTCACCAATGAACTCCGCTGTTAAGTTCTGCTGTAAACGCTGTCACATGTGTGAAAGCAGAGAAGAGAACCACATTATTTAAAAGAAGTTCAATTAACTGACATCTAAAGCAGAAAAAAAAACCTGTTGTCAACAACAGCAGAAGTGTGGCAACACTCCTCAGGGGCTACTTATTCAGGGTGCTGTAGCACTAAATCCATGTCTTCCACGTGTATTTTGAGCATTTATTTGTGTAAGCTCCAATGACCACCCAGGACACACCCAGGACTGAAGATGTTCCCTTTGTGCTTTCCCACTTGGCAGACCGCTGGTAAGAATGACCACCACACTCTGACTGTCACTGGCAGCTGATGCCAACACCACTGGGTACCACTGCAGTAGTGTTTAGGGGCCAATGTACCACAACACATGTTTTCTAATTTAAAAAAAAAAACAATGAAATCCTTAAGAATGGATGTTAGAGCCAGGCCTGGGAGTACAGGCCTGTGATTTCAGCTACTTGGAGGGCTGAGGCAGGAGGAGAGCAAGCTGAAGACCTGCTTAGGTTCGAGGTCAGCCTTTGGTAGGTAATGGGATCATTTAGGTATGGTTAGTAGTAGAGTGCTTGTGGAAAGCCATAGGTTTAATCTACGGAGGGGAGCGGGGGGAAGGTGATGGTTAGCCAAACCACCAGGAGTTTGGAAAATAGGTTCTTCCAATTACCAATTCTGTTCAGCAAATGTCTTTATATCTATGTTCCTGTTTTATCATGCATGAAATGACATTAATGATGCTTATCTATCTCAGGCTTGCTGTGAGGACTTAACAAGATAACTCACATGGTTATTAATAATGCTTACTCTATGGTTCAGAGTGTTCCTACTGCTTTTAGGGCTTACAATTTCATCTGCTAAGGATCTTCAAAGATGGTACTGTTCCCCACAACTTAAGTGCCCCTTCACTTCATTTTGATGGGTTTCTGTCTCCAGTCCCATTCCTCCATAGGAGTCCCTATGCTGCCCCAGCTTGATCTTTGTAACCCTTGCTCTGAACAGGTCCTTTTTTTTTGTTTTGTTTTGGAGCCTGTCCTGGAACTAGCTCTTGTAGACCAGGCTGGTCTCGAACTCACAGAGATCCACCTGCCTCTGCCTCCCAAGTGCAGGGACTAAAGGCGTGCGCCACCACCGCCCGGCTTGAACAGGTCCTTCTTATCTGAAAATTATTGATAACTCTCCATCATTTACAAAAGTTCAGAGTCCTCTGGCCTGATAACCAAGCTCCTTTAGGACCAGGACTGTCTTAGTTAGGGTTTACAGCTGAAACAAAATACCATGACCAAAAAGCAAGTTGGGCATGAAAGGTTTTATTTGACTTAGACTTCTATATTTCTGTTCATAATCGAAAGAAGCCAGGACAGGAACTCAAACAGGAGAGGAACCCAGAGGCAGGAGCTGATGCAGAGGTCATGGAGGGGTGCTGTTTATTTGCTTGATTCACATGGCTTGCTCAGCCTGCTTTCTTACAGAACCCAGTCCAGGAATGGCAGCACCTACCACAGGCTCGGCCCTCTCCTATTGATCACTAATTGAGAAAATGCCTTACAACTGGATCTCACTGGGGCATTTTCTCAACTGAGGCACCTTCCTCTTTGATGACTCTAGATGAGGTCAAGTTGACACACGCAAGCAGACAGTACAAGGACCTAACTAGTCTTTCTGGGCCCACCTCCTGCCAACACACTGTACATCTCAGCCACGTGGCACTTTTCCTCACCATCGCCCCTAGCTGCGTATAAGGTGCTCCTGGTCAGGCCTTCCTCAAGTCTCTCCTCCTTTGGCTGCTTGGTTTCCTCTAATCTCTGTAGCTATTCCTTTCCTATCTTCCTCCAGAGTTTATCATTTTTTAATTACTTGCTAAAATCTGTAAGGATTTCTTAACGTTTCCCTTCCTGTTTCACTACATATTCTGTCCGTGAAGGATGGCATCTAATTTTAAGCACCTATGTACTTAGGACTCTCTGGTTTTAACTCCTGACTTCTCTCTTACATTTTGACCTCCCAAATCCTGACAGACGGCAAATTCCTAGCAGTCACCTCAACCTCAGCATGGTCAAAACTGAATCGATCTCCCCTCCCTCAAACCAGCTTCACCATTTTGCTCTGAATCTTCAAGGGGCATCACTGTTCCCCAAGCCTGAAGCTCTTCATTCTCCACAAAGGAAAGGTTCCCAAATCGTGCTAACTTGCCTTCTCAGCAACTCTCCATTCGTCTTTTCTTCATACCTACTGTCTTCACCCTAGTTCTCATCTTCACCCTCTCTAGCATGAACTCTGCAATAGACTCCTCCCTGCTTCCAATCGTCCATGTTTCCAAAACAACTAGCAACCTTTATCTACCTCCAATGAAAACCTTATCAAGGCACAGCCATGCTATAAAAATCTCATTGGTTCCCAATGCAAAGTTAGACAAAGGACACCGCTTCCTACTGCGTACCAGTAACTGAGCTGTGTATAACAAATGCAATATTGAAGACAAAATGCTCCCCGCCTTTAACTGAGGCAGATGCAGAAAAACTAATAATGTAAGGCTTGTGATGGATATACTCATAGAGCGTTATAGGAACAGAAGACAGAACTCCTTGAGGACAAAGACTATGGCTTCCTAAAATATGTAACCCCAACAGGACTGATTCAGCAGAGAATTTTCCCTGAATCCTGACCATATGCTCTTCTCTGCTCCTGAGCTTCCCTGTACATAAAATGTCTCACAGTGCACACTTCAAGTGAATCCAATGTATAAACTTTGGATTGTGATTTAAATAACACAACCAAGTAAGTCTGAACGTGGGCCAGATATCTGATTGGATTTTAGGTTTCCTATCAGTACTGCCATTTTCAACTTCCTGATCTTCTAGAGGTGTGGAAGAAAGTATTCTAAAATGAATGTCACCATGAAGGTGCCTGAAAAATTGCACAAGGCTGTGGAGTTAGGGGAGTCATACTTGAAACAATGCCGGCAATGCCTAGTAAATCATTGCTAAATCAAACTGATAGACAAAACAACAAATTGATCTTTCAGGGCCTCATATTTTCATAGCAATTTAGCTAAATTACAATATATTTTTGATTAGAACATCTAATGTCTCAAAACTGTTAGTTTTGCTTTTTCTCCCCATCCTAAAGGATGTAAACATCCAGCCCTCTGGTGGCAAATCCAGGGAGGACCAGTGGTGTGGGAACTAGAATCTCAACAGCTGAAGAACTATCCCATGCACCGCATTTCTCTTCTACCTGGTAATGTCACAGCAGGTACAGCACCACAGGGCTCCCAAAGCAGTCTCAGACAGGAATGGAAGTATTCTAAAACAAACGGAAAACAAAGAAATAAAATCACCATTAGAATCTCTGTAGCCAGGACAGAAAACCTGATGTAGGCACAAATATGACCTCTAGGCTGGAAGAAGGCCCTTCTTAGCCTATGCTGCTTAAATCCGTAAGCAATTTCGCCACCTGGTGGCTACTTGGCATTATTGCATTGAGTTGCTTTATACATTGTGTTCTGAGAACTCTAGTTGTTAAAAATCTGGACAGGGCATAAAGCCTCTGAGTGAAATGTTAAGTGAGGCTTTTAAAGGTAATCATATACTTCCTCATATCTTACAGAGTTTTTCTGAGGATCAAAAATGGTACTTATAATTGAGGGTTGAAATTCTTTATTTATGGGGTTTGTGGAATGGCTTAGCTATTATTCCATATCCATGGAAAAAGAAATTATCTGTTAAAAGCAAAACCCTCATGGACCCATTCAGTGCCAATGATACTCATCCTGTAGCCTGCTCATGAACACAATTCAGCCGCTGCTCTACGACAGTACTGTAGCATTTCCAGACACAAGAAGCCATACTGTTCATTTTTATCAGTTTAAATCCTTACTACTATGGGGGAGCACGGAAGCACGGTTCTTAGTTAAGGGAGCCACCTTAGGGTTGGCAAGAGACTTGAACCTAGAGTGGCTCCCAGATACCCAAGCCGAGGTCCCCAGTTAGTTCCTTGGGCAGCTGAGGATGGGGAACCTGAAATGACCCTATCCTAGAGCAATACTGACGAATATCTTGCATATCATCATAGAACCTTCATCTGGTGATGGATGGAGACAGAGACAGAGACCCACACTGGAGCACTGGACTGAGCTCCCAAGGTCCCGATGAGGAGCAGAAGGAGGGAGAACATGAGCAAAGAAGTCGGGACCACGAGGGGAGCACCCACCCACTGAGACAGTGGAGCTGATCTATTGGGAGCTCACCAAGGCCAGCTGAACTGTGACTGAAAAAGCATGGGATAAAACTGGACTCTCTGAGCATGGCGAACAATGAGGGCTGATGAGAACCCAAGGACAATGGCACGGGGTTTTGAACCTACGTAATGTGCTGGCTTTGTGGGAGCCTAGCCAGTTTGGATGTTCACCTTCCTAGAAATGCACGGAGGGGGGAGGACCTAGGACTTACCACAGGGCAGGGAAATCTGACTGCTCTTTGGGCTGGAGAGGGAGGGGGAGAGGAGTGGGGGAGGGGGAGAAGGGTGGGAGGAGGGGGAGGGAAATGGGAGGCTGGGAGGAGGAGGAAATTTTTTTTTCTTTTCTCAATAAAAAAAAAAGTTAAAAAAAATAAATAAATAAATCCTTACTACTGCTAAGAAGTTCTGACTCAAACATCTACGCAAAGCAAGATTATTATTGCATGCAGAGATTGACTGCACCCTAAATAGAATAAAACCTATGCATAGGAACTTTCTGAATGGCAGAATAACAACCTCCCCAAACAGCAATGACTGAGCTGGAGGTGTATGTTGCTAATGAAGCACTTGCCAAGCAAGCACTATGGGCTGAGCCAATTTTCAGTACTGTGTGCGTGCGCACGTGTATACACGCACACACACACACGGGTGCACACACAGACACACATTCAGCAGTCACAATACTAGCAAAAGTGTTGAAATCAACATTTTCAATGTTCTGGAAAATATTAAAATAATCTAATAATCAAGAAAACCATTTTTAAAAAAGCACCGATCTTTATGGCCTTTTACCATTCCTTAGTCCAATACTCCAATCTCCTGGTCACTCTTGAAAACCTTATAAGCTGTGGAAACTAGATGCTGCCAGCACGGGATATCTACCTGGAAAAGAAGGAAGTACAAGTGTAAATCTCTGTAAGCTTAGAAACTGACACGGACTTTTACAATGAATGAAACAAGAGCCACTGTGGCCCATCATGGCGAGGTCAATTGGTAGTGGCACTCTATAGCCGATATCTTTGAGTGCTCATTAACGAAACAATTCCAACAACAGCACTAGGAACCTTCTTATTAACAGAAATGATGATGTACCCACAAAAGCTATTGATAAATACAAATTATAAAATAAAAGGAAACTAAAATCAAGTATGGTGGCACATGCCTATAATTTCAGCACAGGGGAGGCAGAAGCAGGAATATAGTGAGTTCGGGACAGCCTGGGCTACACTGAAAGATCTTATATCCAACACACACACACACACACAGACACACAGACACACACACACACACACACACACACACTATCTGAATCCTACCACATTAAAGGAATGAAACTCCCATACTCGCTATAGGAACTTTTATTTTATTATATTTTCCTGACAAATAATGATAAAATAAGCAGACACTCCCTTGTAACTAACTTCTAGTAAATATACTTCTAGCAAATAAGCACCGTGACTAAAGAAAATTGAAGAGCCGAATGTCATGACAGATGTGTGCCCTGAGACATATGTTTCTGTAAGAATCAATCATTCCTACCTGACAGTTACTTTCAGAAGAAAGCGTTGCAAAGTCAAAACTTGCCCCAAGTTTGCTTTATCTCCTCACACAGTCTATGGGAGTAGGTGTGCACTAGGCCAAGGACTAGGGCAGAGAGAGGAGATCAATGTCAGAGGAAAAGGACAATCACTCATCGTGGGAAATCACTCGCTTTTCAAATGTGTGCGTGTGCACGTGCATGTGCGTGCCTGCCTGCCTGTCTTGCTGACTGCTTATTCCACACACTAGAATCTAAACCCTCCAAGCTACTGTCCATCCAGATGATGCATTCAGCTATAAAGCCTGGCTTTGGGGCCAAATGCTTGCTTGTATTAATAAAAAAAATCAATCTATGTAAAACAAGCAAATTAATTTATTTGGAATTTTGACCAAAGCTGAGGAGAAAGAAATTCTCAATTTCTCTGCCTTGCCCTTAGTGCTACAACTTACAGAAGAGATTAAACCATAGTTGGTTTACCATACCACTACAACTTTGTGGTAGAGTGGTTACATAGCAGGTATGAGACCCTAAATTAAATATATTACCTGAAAAAAAAAGATGAAGCAAACATCGGGAACTATGCAAGTGAAGATTTAGCCCAGGGGCCTCTAGTTACCTGAAGAGGAAAATATCCATACTTCTCCTAGTGCCGAATACCAGCGCTCTTCTACCAGGGCCTTTTTCACTCCCAACCTGGCATTTCCGGGGAGGTTCTCAGTTCTTGAGGCATGGCTTCAATCTTAGCATTTTCCTGCTCCATAGACAGAGGTAGAACAGGTACGTAGGCCAGTCTGGATGTTCTGGTTTATGTTCTTCTGTTGTTGCTGTTTTGCTTTGCTTGTTTTTGGTGTATCGGTGTGTTTGGTTGGTGTATCGGTGTGTTTGGGGCTGAGTTTCATTTGTTTCGCCATCTGTCTGGGGAGAGATTTGGCAGGGAGCCGATGGAAGTCTACGATTAATGAAAATGTCCCCTGGTGGGAAGGTTCCAGGGGCTGGTGTAATTGTGCACTGCCTCCTTCTAGGAAACTGGTGAAGGCCAATCTGTGAAAGGAGATGCCAAATAAAGATCAGCTGCAATTGCATTTCTGATTCTGTGTCCCTGAGTTAAAAAAAAAAAAAATGATTCTATCTTCTGAGAGAGTTTACTGTAGGTAGGAAAAACACTGCCTACCACACTTCTCCATTCTTCCTTTTTATAATTAACCTTTCTGTCAATTAGTCTGTCACAAATTTATTTTCCTACATAATTTACCCGAAATTAGAAATTTCATGTTGTTGATGGGAACGAGTCCCACTGTAAATAACAACCCGGAAAGGGATTTTAATTGAAAATGGAAAATTGCTCATCTTAAACTTGTCTGGTACAGGCAAACCTGAAGGAAAAGTCCTCTGTTTCATCTAAGAAGACCAGCTTTGTTCCACCACCCAAGCATACACAAGGACATCACAAACAATTCCACTCTAGTACAGTCAAATAAGTATCAGGAACTGAAAAAAGAGACCTAAAATGGTTGGAGAAAAGCATGACGTTATTTTAGGGGGAGGATTTAATAAAAACAAAACCAAAAAACCAATAAGCTGACCAAGAAGTCGCAGAGAGAAATGGGAGTACAGCAAAGGAACAACCCTAGAGCACAGCAAAGCAGGATAAAAAGACAACATCTGGGTCAGGAGGAAGCCATACATCACCTAAGAGACCGGTGCGGAAAATCTATAAAGAACCCAGTTGCACAGGGCAGTGGTGGTGCACGCCTTTATCCCAGCACTCGGGAGACAGAGGCAGGTGGGTCTCTCTAAGTTCCAGGACACCAGGGCTGTTACAAAAAGAAACCCTGTCTGAAAAAAGCAAGAGTGAAAAAAAAAAACAACGCAGTTGCAGGATAACAAATGACCCAGTTTTCAAGTGAATAGCTCTCAACAGACAATTCTTGAATAAAGGAATACATATATGTAGCCAATAAACATATGAAGAATTGCCCATGATACTGATATATATCTTCCTGTGGCACTGGTTAATTACCAAAATCAGTTCAGATTATTACCACAGATTGTCTATGTGAAGAAATAAAGCAAACTCGTGAGAATTTTTTTTTTTACTTTCTCAAATCATTTGCTTTATTTATTTAAAGAAGTAGAAAATGAGATCTTTTAAAGGAAATATGCAAAAAAATAATCGAGCCAATGAAAATATGTCATTGAACTGAAATAGTGTACAGAAAATTGTGCATGGCACTTTTTGCTTCTCTGTTCCAGTTACATAGAAAAACTACTATGTAGAAATAGTTCACCTTCATCTTAACTGAGAATAGGAAAGATTGAGTTTGCTTAGAGTATTATTGGATGCTAAAACATAATGGCAGAGAATCAGGTAATATTTGTCAAAATTATCACACAATCCACAGTCATTCATCAAAAAACAATTAAGATGATCTTTGTTTTTTTTCATTTTCCAATCGAGATGAATTCTGGTTCCAGGAGTCATAGAACTCTGTGGCTTCTTCAGCATCTATGCCTGCTTCCTCACCTGGCCATTGGATTCCTTGGGGATCCTGAAAATATAAAGAAAGGAAGAGTCCCCCACAATAACAGCATCTGTTTCATTTTAAATGTTCGTGAGAATTTTTAACTTGCAGTGAACTCTATCTAGATGGCTCAGGTTCGTTTTTTATCTTGTCAGGGAGAAGCGCTCCCCCTGGTGGTCTAGCTAGGGACTGCTGTCACCAATGTCTGCCTACCAAAGGGAAATGAACATCAGAAGGAGTGCTCATAATCAGAGCTCACCACAGCCTGGTGTGATAACATGTCCAGCCAGTCCGGCACTCATGAGGCTGAGGCAATAGGTTCATGAATTCCGGAATAGCTAGGAGTACATAACAAGTTCCAGGCCAGCCTGATCCAAATAGCAAGGCCTCTCAAAACAAAAAGGTAAGAAAACTACAAAAGTGAATCAGCATTAGCAGTGGTAATAATTTGAACTTATTTTGATTAACCAGTGTCCCAAAGAGATATAGATGTAAGAAGATAAAGCAAACTCGCCAGAATTTTTGACTTGCAGTGAACTCTATCTAAATGGCTCAGGATTATTACCACATTGTCCAGGAGAAGCGCTCCCCCTGGTGGTCTAGCTAGGGACTGCTGTGACTAATATTAAAGACACAGGCTATCAGGACAGGACCCTCGGCTCCGCAAGTGGTACTGCTTTTGTTTAGAGCTGGAAAGCACTGGGCAGCAGCTTGTACTATAGCTTTTCAGCTGGCCTATGTATCAGCATGACTTAGACCTTGACACTGGCCAGTGTTCCAGTTTGAGGCTTAGGGTGTCTGGGGTTTGACAGCTCGCTGGAACTCTTCTAGCAACCAGCGCCTTCGGTTTTTCTCTGAATCTTTACAGCGTTCTTCTACCTGTCTTCAGCCTCAGCTCCCTGCCCTTCCTACTTCCACAACCCACATTTCCCTGCGTTTTCAGACGTCTAAGCAGCCCACCCTTTGTCTGTGAGGGAGCCTTGACACTTTTGTACCTTGGCCTGCTAACCTCACAGGCCTGCGTCTTCAGCTATCGAGCGGCGGGCAGCCTTGCCACTGACAGCACCAGCTTCTGGACGAGCTGTTCCCGAGGCTGTGACTCTGCTGCTTCTTCCGTGTTACCAGTGCAGAGTTGGATTTTTCCTTGGGCCACCAGCTCCTAAATAATGACACGGATACTTCTTATTAATTATGAAAGCTTGGCCTTAGCTTAGTTTTTTTTTCTAACTAGTTCTTATAACTTAATTAACCCATATTTCTAATCTACACTCTGCCACGTGGCTCATAATTCTCATCCATACTGCATGTCCAAGTCTGGCTGGTGAATCTGCCTTTCTTCTTCCCAGAGCTCTCTCTCTCTTCCCAGAAGTCCCACCTATATCTCTTGCGTAGCTATTAGACACTCAGCTTTTTATTATACCAATCACAGCAATACATCATCACACAGTGTACAAATAACCCATAACACCATGTTACTCTAAGCAGAATATAAATAACCCCTTAGGGAAAGCTTTTTATTAGCTCTAACGTTACAGCACCTGGGGAAGCAGGCCAGGAGACTGTCTCCCAAGCTGACTCGCCAGGAGAGCCAAGGAGCTTGCTTACATGGTTGAAAGTGGGGTGATTTCTCCAATCATAGTAAATACATACCCAAATGAAGGGTTGTGCTTGTTTGTGTCCATGTGTTGGCATGGCTAGTGTCAAAAGGAGGAGAGGCTAGAGCTGCAGCACAATGATGGAGTTGCCTGCATGCCAAGACCCTGGCTTTTAGCAATACCACAAAAGGGCTGCTGAGACGGCTCAGAGAGTAAAGGTATCTACCACCGAGCCTGACAACCCGAGTTCAATCCTCGGGACCCCCAGTGGAAAGAGAGCCCCAACTACTGCAAGTCGTCTTCTGACCTCTCAATGGCTCCTATGGCACACAGTATACACACACACACACACACACACATATACGCACACAATAAATAAAAGAAATTAGTACATAAAAAGTTGACTGTTGGGAAAGATATGGAGAAGGGGAACATGTATTATTAGTGACGATGTAAATTTGTAGTGTCGTTATGGAAAACTACATGCACTTCCTAGAAATTAAAAACAGAAGAACCTATAATGCTTCAAACCTAAATTTGGGGGGCTGCAAAGGATCACACCAAGGATCTTTCACTGTTAGGTAAGTGTTCCACCACTAACTGCTCCTCAACCCCACTTTTTGTACACTCAAATTTGAAATCAGTATAAGGAAGAGATACATGCAGCCTATATCCATTGCTGTATTAGTGACAATAACCACATTAGGCAACATCAGTGTCCACTAACAGATGGTTAAAGCAAATAGGGCACTGATGGGGGAGAGTCTTCTGTTTTGTGTTGATTTCATTGGTTATATAAAGAGACTGCCTTGGTCCTTTGACAGGACAGAAAATTAGGTAGGCGGAGTAAACAGAACAGAATGTTGGGAGAAAGAAGCAGATTCAGTCAGTCGCCATGATTCTCCCACCCAACACAGACGCAGGTTAAGATCTTCCCTGGTAAGCCACCTCGTGGGCTACACACATTATTAAAAATGGGTTAATCGAGATGTAAGAGCTAGCCAATAAGAGACTGGAACTAATGGGTCAGGCAGTGTTTAAAAGAATACAGTTTCCGTGTAATTATTTCGGGTAAAGCTAGTCAGGTGGCGGGAAGTGGCCCGCCGCTCATACTACAACAGGGCACATCTACAGAATAAAACACTTTTCTCCTTATAAAAAGTTCTCTCCCTTTCAGCAATGCAGATGAAACCTCATATGAAATGTGACAGGTGTTTAAAGAGCAATAAATACTGGGTTGGCAGAGGTGCCACAGGAGTTAGTAGCACCTGCTGCTCTTTAGAGGACCAGAGTTCAGTTCCTACCACCCATAGCAGGTGGCTCACAACCACATATAACTCCAGCTCCAGGGGATCCAATACCTCTTCTGACCTCTGTAGGCATCTGCATATATCCCTTATCTCTGCTTCTCTCTCTTTTACACACACATACAAACACATGTATCTTTGAAAGCAGAGAGTGTGGCAAATTTTGCATAATATTTGAGGAATCTAAAAACTATCATGTTCTTGGAAACAGATGAAGATGGTGGTGACATTTATTTGTAAAAGAAATAATAATAATAATAAGAGCAAGCAAACAAAGAAAAAACCAAAACCTTTTACTGAAGAGTGATAAAAAATAGGAAGATGGTAGTCAAAATGTAGGAAGACAGCCAGGTGGTGGCACACACTTTTAATCCCAGCACTCAGGAGGCAGAGGCAAGTGGATCTCTGAGAGTTCGAGGCCAGCCTGGTCTATAAGAGCTGGTTCCAGGACAGCTAGGACTGTTACACAGAGAACCCTGTGTTGAAAAAGAATGTGGGAAGATTCAGATATAGGAGGAGTAAGTTTTGGAACCTATTGCTTAGCTTGGAAACTATGCTTAACAACATACTATGCATTTCAAAACTGCTAACAGTATATTACAAATGTTCCCACTACAAAAACAGTATTTCCGGTGATTGTCATATTATCTTAACTTATTCAAAGTTGTATGCATAAATCCAAATGTCTCTTTCGACCACTAGCTATTGATAAAATAACACAACTAAAATCTACAATATATTTTCTATTCAGTATGTAAAAAATAAAAATTAATAAAAGCAGCTAAGCAAACAAACAAAAACCTAATTTCATACCCATGATTTAGTTCAGAACTGACCACTGAGCATGAGTTAGTCTTTCTTACAGTTGCAATTTTGCAAAACACCCCAGGAATTGGAGTCCTCCATGAAATTCCATGCTAGAGTGAAAAAGCCTGTCTGGGCATGCCTGGTCCCCACCAAGGTCAGAACTGGAGTTACAGGTGGCTGTACGGAAGTATGTGGGAGCTGGGAATCCTACTTAGTGCTCTTCGAGAGCAACGAGTGCTCAAAACTGCTGAGTCCTCTCTCCAGCTCCTTTCTTTACTTCTTAATGTGGGCATACATTCGTCTCAGAACAAATTCTTATGGCCCGGGGCTCTACTTTTATTTTTGTTCTGAGACAGGGTTTCATGCAGTCCCGCCCTGTCTCCATCTCCCGAGTGCCCTCAGTTAACACAGTTCTGGCAATGGGAATACTCAGGGCTTCCTGCAGATTAAACAAGTTCTCTATCAACTGAGCTATATCCACAGACTTCTAGTTTAGTATTCTTATGTCAGCCAAGTGGTGGTGGTGCATGCCTTAATCCCAGCACAAGGGAGGCACAGACAGGCAGATCTCTGGGAGTTTGGGCCAGCCTGGTCTACAGAGTGAGTTACAGGACAGTCAGAGCTGTTATACAGAGAAAGCCTATCTCAAAAAACAAACAAACAAAATGTTTTTCTTATGTCCTCTCTATTCAGACCAACAGTGCTCTAGTTATAGCCCACAAACCAACATATTACCCCACGGTATTTGCACATTAAATTCAGGGCCTATCACAGGACAGCAGAAAGGAACTCTATGAATGGAAATCAGTGTCAAGGCAAAACTACAAGACTTGTGTCAAGGGGAGTAAGAGACAGTTTGTCCTGGAGCCAAGTTTGAGTGACCATGACCCAGGAGCATAGGCTCAGGTTGCCCTGAATATCATGTTCCAACATGACGACAGGTTATGAAGTTATAATGATAAAACAGCTGAAAGTCACAGAGCAAGGCAATTTTCAGGTAGACAGGCTAAAGCAAGGTGGAGAAATCTATTATACGCTTCGAACACTATGTGATGACATCATTAGGCTTTGAACTGGTGGGAGCTAGTGGTGTAATATTCTGGCTCTTTAAGAGACAAGCCACGCCCACTCCCTTCCTCCTAGCAGCCTCTGTCCTACTCTGCTCTCTTCCTGTCCCTGTCTCAAGAGGCAGCTTTTGCCTCTCTCCCCATTTCTCTGCTTCCCCCGCCCCTGTCTCTCTCCTCTTCTCCTCTTTCTTTCTCTCTCTCTCTCCCCCTTCCCCCTTTTTCCTTCCCCTCCATAACCCATCTAATAAATGTCTAACTTTATTCTGTATGGTATGTTTATCTGTCTCTCTAGCCCGCCCCCTGCAGTCACATGGAGCCTGCCACGTGGTCTCCTGCGCCATCCCTGCTTGGGACCCCGGGCAGCTTGCAGCAAACCCATCTGCATGGTGTGCATATCTGTCTGGCCCTTGCCCACCCACCGCCCACATGGCTAGCCGCCAGGGATGCCCAGGGGACCAGCCACCTTGGTTTGTGGGGACCCACAGCAAATCCATAACAAGTGGTCTGTTAGGAAAGCCTAAAGGGATTTTTACCTAAACGTCACAAAGCTGTTAGGCTAAGCACAGACATGGACAATAAATAGCTATTAATGAGGCTAAAAGCAGGGTGTGGTGACACCCATCTTTAATCCCAGCACTTGGCAGGCAGAGGTGGGCAGAGTTTAAAGCCAGCCTGGTCTACAAAGAGAGTTCCAAAACAGTGAGGACTACACAGAGAAACCCTGTTTTGAAGAAAACCAAATCCAAAACAAAGAATAAAAGGCTAAAATAGCCTGGGATAATTTGGCTCCAGATCTGCACTACTCCCGCTCTCCAGAAAGCACAGAAGTTCTAACCAATGAACCTTCCAGAATCTTTAACATACGTGCAGCCTTTTTCTAAGAACTCCAACCTGTATTTTAATAAGTTATCCAGATGATTCAGACACAGAGAAGTTTGAGATTGTCTGCTATCCTGTTGCTTCTCTTGCTAACAGCAGCAGGTTTCGGGGACTCCAAATCACTAGAAGACTGCTTGCTTGGTGGGTACACAGTTCCCTGCTGTGAAGTCAGTTTCCAACACCCAATAATTAGCACAGAAGTATTCCACATATTCCGGCCTGTGAGGTGCTGATCCCTGCATCAATGTCCCCATGTGAAATTACAGGCTCCGTGGGAAAATGGAGCGCTTGCCAGGTTAAGACTCATTCTCCAAGAGGGTGTTTCTGTTGCACAGGAAAATGATCTGACCACCAATTAACTACTTTGGGCCTTACGTAATATTTAGTCCTCCAACAAGTGGTACCCAGATATAACACCAGGAAGAAACACGATAGCATTTTAGTCTCCAGTGTTTCCTCCATCTTTCCCTTGGCCTTCCTTTCCTTCCATCTCTGTGTATGTGTGTGTGTGTGTGTGTGTGTGTGTGTGTGAGAGAGAGAGAGAGAGAGAGAGAGAGAGAGAGAGAGAGAGAGAGAGAGAGACTGAGTCAGGGTTTTGCTATGGAGCCCTGGAGAGAGAGAGAGAGAGAGAGAGAGAGAGAGAGAGAGAGAGAGAGAGAGAGAGGGGAGGGAGACTGAGTCAGGGTTTTGCTATGGAGCCCTGGTCAGTACTCACTATCTAGCAAAGGATGACCTCCTACTCTTGAGAGAGAGAGAGAGAAAGAGAGAGAGAGAGAGAGAGAGAGAGAGAGAGAGAGAGAGAGAGACTGAGTCAGGGTTTTGCTATGGAGCCCTGGTCAGTACTCACTATCTAGCAAAGGATGACCTCCCACTCTTGGGAATCCCCCTACATCAGCATACCACACAATGGGGCTTATCTTCAAAACCTTCCTTTTCAACTGTGTGTATGTGTGTAGAAGAGGGCACGTGCACATAGAGGCCAGAGGAGGATTTAGGCTATCCTGCTCTCCACTCTGGACATTATTCTCTTGAACTGGAGTGTCTCACTGAACCTGTTGCTAAGCTGGCTGGCAACAAGTCCCATGGATCTCCTTGTCTGTGATGGCACTTCTAGCTATTATGTGGGGGCTAGGGATTTGAACACAGGTCCTCATGTTTGCACAACAACAATTCGTATCCCAAGACTGACGCAGAAGACTTTCAAAGTGACAGAATTAATGTCATAAAGGACCTATTAATAGATTTGCTTAGGAGACATTAAGTCACACAAAGTAGAACTTAGCTAAGGGAATGCTGCCTTCATAGCACCACAAAGATACAGTGTGCTAGCCACGCCTGTTTGAGATAAGTAGTTACCATGCTAGGATGTACATTACTGTTCGCCAGGACTCACCAGACATTAGGTCCACCACCAAAGAACAAGTCTCCAACAGGCATCTTGAGGGGGCCATGCAGGGTCACAAACACCATTAAGTCCTGGGCTGCAATTAGGTGCCCTTGGCTCCTGTCAGGAAAATCACAATTCAGACAGGTGGGCAAGATGAACCTGGGTAACAAGTATTCAAAAAGAACAGAACAAGGCAGAGGCAGGCGGATCTCTTTGAGTTCGAGGCCAGTTACCTGGTCTACAAGAGCTAGTTCCAGGACAGGAACCAAAAAGCTACGGAGAAACCCTGTCTCTAAAATCCAAAAAAAAAAAAAAAAAAAAGAACAGAACAGGCGTACTTTCAAACAATCTTGGCAGTCTCCTATCTGTTAAACAGTTCGAGGTGTAAACCGGGTCCTGGACATAAAAGAAATTAAAAGATTACAGAGAATATAAAGTGAATACACCCGGCCGGGCGGTGGTGGCGCACGCCTTTAATCCCAGCACTTGGGAGGCAGAGGCAGGCGGATCTCTGTGAGTTCGAGACCAGCCTGGTCTACAAGAGCTAGTTCCAGGACAGGTTCCAAAGCCACAGAGAAACCCTGTCTCGAAAAACCAAAAAAAAAAAAACAAAAACAAAAAAAAAAAACAAAGTGAATACACCCAAGGCCTAGGAAAGCTAGTAAAGTCTTCTATTGGGGGCCTGCTCTTCTTTGGGCATTACCAATAGCTGGCCAGGTTTTTCCTTTATTAATCTCTAAGTGGGCTTTTCTCACTGTGAAGGCTTATTATTTTTACAAGAAGCCAACTCCCTAAGCCCTCTCAAAGTATCTTAAAGCACCACTCAGACCCATTCCCAGAGCAGCTTGGTGTCTACTATAGGTTTTTCTAACAGAAGACGGATCACCCTCTAAGCTTTGTCAGTGCCTGAGCGCCAAATGGGATGGAACTAGTGAAAGACCCCAGTGGTGGGCAGTCTTTCAGGCTAAGGAGACCCTCCCAAGGAACAGCGAGATCACTCTTCGGATGCAAACAGCAAGAGGCTTTATTCAGTACACAGGTACCTGGGGCGACTTAGTCTCTCAAAAGACAAAGCGCGCCTGCAGACTGGGGGAAGGTCTTTTTATAGGAAAGAGGGCAGCAGAAGCAGATTACAGAAGCAAATGCATCGTTAGTGGTCAGTTGGAATGGGGCAAGGGGCACAGGTGGTTTTTCCTCTCCCAGCACAGATGTATGGGAACAGATATCCTGTTAATTGGTGTCCTGTCCGAATCTATGGATATAAATATCCTGTTTTGCAGCCAGGGACCCTGACCTTACTCTGCACTTACAGTCGTTCGTCAAAAGCTTTGTGAAATGACGTTACAGCAGCTAAGCTGGGATCTTTCATAGGGGGAGTTGTCTCTTCTGTGAATTTACTGATATTCTAAGTTGGGCACATGTGCTGACTATAGGCATCCTGTTTCCCTAAGCAAACGGGATGTTCTCATTAGAGCAGGCCAGCTGCGGGTTCCTTATCGCTTGGGGCCAGATGGCTGACCGGCTGACCGCAGATATCTTGCCTGGCTTCTCCGCCCTTGTTCTCAAGTCGAACTTCCCTGCTCTAATGTTACTTGTGTTGCTCCAAAGTTTAAGCCTGGCATTGCTGCTGCTTAGCTGTTTGTCTATACTGTGGGGGTCTTTCATCCCCCCCTTTTTCTATAAACTGAATAAAATCCTTTATTCATTTAGCTGTGGTATCCATGTCTTCGGGATCAAACTGTCTAAGCTGATGATACTGTTGTGTCAGGACCAGAGCCTGGATGACAGACAGCCTGTCCTTCATGAATTGGACCAAGCGATTTAGGATACAAGGCCCAAAAAGCAAGATTAAAAGTATAACGATTAGGGGGCCCATGAGGAGCTAGGCTTCCAAAACGCATCCCCGGTTGTTTCACATCCTCAGGCATTACAGAATAAGCTTTCCCATCCTCCACAGCGTCGGACCTGGTCTCGCTCCCGCCCATCCCGGGGACAGACATAGAAATCTAATTGCCCCAGGAAGCATCTTCCTTCAGGGCTTCCGCAGCCGAATTTTCCCCCAGGAGAAAAGCGGCTGCCTGCCCGGTCCTTTAACTGTGTAGGTAGCAAATCAGGAATATCCCATATCTCTGATCCTGCTGCAAGCTGGCAGAAATCCAGGGTAAGTGGGGGCCACCAGGTGTCTATAGCATGGTTTGCCTGAATTTCCCAGACAACTTCTCCGACCGAGGACAATACCTGCCATTTTAGGGAGCGTACCAGGTGAGGGCTGTCTCCCCGGACTATCATCCCTAGTCCCAACAAGATCCATAAACCAGTCAATGGGGCCCCCGGGTAAGTCTTATCTTTAGAGGGTTTTGAGAGCGCTGGACCCTCCATAGCGGTTCTGCTGTATCTCCTTCCGTACGAGCTGCTTTTACGTGGGAGGCGTGGACCCAGGCCGCGATGCCGTCAACTTTCAGTGCCGTTGGAGTGGTTAGCAGCACGGTGTAGGGTCCTTTCCAGCGGGGTTCCAGATTCTTAGTCTGATGTCTGCGGACCCAAACTGTATCGCCAGTCTGGTAGCTGTGAGGTACCGCTGGTCTGTCTAATTGTTCCTTATAGGCTGCAGCAAGTGGCTTCCAGACCTCTCTCTGCACGATCTGGAGTGCCTGTAAATGAGCTTCCAGAGAGGGGCTATTAGCAAAGTCTGAAATGTTGGAGTCAAAGAAATTAATGAAGGGCGGGGGCGCCCCATATAGTATTTCAAAAGGTGTGAGCCCGTGGGGTCCTGGTGTATTGCGAGCTCTGTAGAGGGCTAGGGGTAGTAGGAGCACCCAGTCTCTAGTGCCAGTTGCAAGCGTTAATTTGGTCAAAGTCTCCTTAATAGTTCTATTCATTCTTTCTACCTGTCCTGAACTCTGGGGTCTGTATGCACAATGTAATTTCCAATCAATCCCCAATAGCTTGGCCACCAACTGACTTACCTGGGAGACAAAGGCGGGCCCATTATCAGTGCCCAGCACTTGGGGCATGCCATACCTGGGGAAGATTTCTTCCAGCAGCTTTTTGGTCACAATTTTTGCTGTCTCATGCTTGGTCGGGAAGGCTTCCACCCATCCCGAAAAGGTGTCCACAAATACCAATAAGTACCGGTATCCATACATGCCTGGTTTTATTTCAGTAAAGTCAATTTCCCATTGTACTCCTGGTCGATGTCCACGGATTCGCACCCCCTGTCCCACTTTGGTTTTTCCTGCATTTACCTGTGCACATGCTCTACATTTGTCCATAACTTTTTGGAGGATGCTGTCTCGCCCTAGTAAATAGCAAAAAGTTTCCTGCCGGTCTAACAAAGTTTTCATCTTTCGGGGGCTTAGATGGGTCAATTTATGTAAGTAATCAAGCATCTTATAAGTGTATGCCATCGGCATCACTGTTTTTCCCTTCCATGTCCATTCGCCCGTTTTCTGGTCCTGCTCCGCTCCCATGTCTGCCAGGAACTTTAGATCCTCCTCATCATATTTGAGGGGGGTCTCTCTTATCTTGGTGCATGGGCAGTATGGCTAGCGGAGCCTGCAGGGCCACCTGTTTGGCGGCTTCATCAGCCAGCCGGTTTCCTCGAGCCTCAGGGCTGTCTCCTTTCTGGTGTCCTGGGCAATGTATAATGCTCAGTTTCCGAGGCAGAAATAAAGCTTTTAACAAGGCTAAGATCTCTGTTTTATTTTTAATTTCCTTTCCTTCTGAAGTCAGTAGCCCTCTTCTTCTGTATATTTCCCCATGAACATGAGCAGTGGCAAAAGCATATCGGCTGTCAGTATAGACATTGAGCTTCTTACCTTCTGCCATCCTCAAAGCTTGTGTCAAGGCGACAAGCTCTGCTCGCTGCACAGAAGTCCCCGCAGGCAGAGGCTGTGCCCAGATCACCTCGGTCTCCGTGGTTACCGCTGCACCCGCCTTTCGCTCACCTTCCCGCAGAAAGCTGCTGCCGTCAGTGTACCAGGTGACATCCGCATCCCGGAGGGGTTGATCCGTCAGGTCCGGTCTGGTCCCGGGCATTTCCGCAAGGATAGGCTATTGGCCGCCGCCAGGGCCCCAGCCTTTGGGTCAAGACCCCTTTTCTTTCCAGTAGGCACATTGGTCCTTGTCGAGGGGTAGCCCTCTTCTGTCTCCCCCCTGTCTATCCTGTCTTTGCCCTGACACTACGGTGGCCAAAAGTTTACTCATTTCCTTATGTCTCTTGCGGTCCCTCTCTTTTTCCCTTTCCTTTTCCCTCTCCTCAGCTTCTTTTCTTAGGCGGTCCTCCCTCTCCTCCTGAGTCTCCCTCTTATTGAAAATCTTTTCTGCTTCCTTTAGCAGATCCCTGAGTGAGCTTTCCCTGAGGTTCTCTAGACGCTCCAGCTTGCGTCTGATATCTGGAGCTGACTGCCAAATAAAAGACATGGAGATATTGGTCTCCTGTTCGGGGTCGTCAGGGTCATAGGGAGTATATCTGCGGTAAGCCTCTTTGAGCCTCTCAAGGAACGCAGAGGGAGTTTCCTCTGACCCCTGTATAACCTGCTTTACCTGAGCCAAATTCGTTGGGCGTCGAGCCGCCCTGTGGAGACCCGCTATGAGCAACTGGCGATAGAGGGCTAGGTGATTCCTACCTTCCACCGTGGTGAAATCCCAAGAGGGGCATTCAAGGGGAAAGGCAGAATCTATTTCATTAGGCAATTGGGTGGAGCGGCCATCAGGTCCCCGGACTTCCTTCCGGGCTTCCAGGAGGACCCTCTGCCGTTCCTCCGAAGTCAGCAGGGCCTGCAGCAGCTGTTGGCAGTCGTCCCATGTAGGCTGATGGGTAATCAAAATAGATTCAATCAGAGCAGTCAACCTAGAGGGGTCCTCCGAAAAAGGAGGGTTATTATTTTTCCAGTTGTAGAGGTCTGAGGAGGAGAATGGCCAGTACTGCAGTTGGCTGTTCATTCCCGTGCGAAGAGGGAATGCCTGCGAGGAGGTTGTATCCGCTGCATGCAGCTGGTCCCTTCGTCCCCTCAGGCGTGCGGCCATCGGAGAAGGACCAGCAGAGGCCGGCGCTGCTTGTTCTTCTTTTCTTTCAGTTGAGTCAGCCTCATTCGGAGGCCGTGGAGCTGGCTCCTGATATGGGGGAGGGCCCTCCGTGAGGAGGTCCATCAGTAGGTCATCATCTGGGGGCAAGACTTTTGGAGGAGGGGGCTTGGGCACCGGGGATTTGGTGAGGGTTGGGTACAGGGAGGAGTGGGGCGGAGGTCCCGTTGGGGTGGGAAGGAGTGGAGGGGGTAAGGTAGGTGCAGAGGGGGTAAGGATAGGGGGTTTCGGGGTGACGAAAGGCTTGACCCAGGGCGGTGGGTCATAAGCCATCGCCTCCCAGATCACGATATACGCGACCTGGTCTGGATGCCCGTGAGGGCCAGGATCCATCACTTTAGCCTTTACCTGTAAGATAACATTGATGTCAAAAGTACCATCCCTTGGCCAGCCCACATTGAACGTGGGCCATTCCGAGGAACAGAAAGTTACCCAGCATCTCTTCCGAACGTCCACTGACTGGTAATTTGCAATGTGTTGGACGTCTCGCCAGTGCTGTAAAGTCAGACTTAGAGGGGTGGTTACAGATTGGCCCATTCTCTCAACCGCGGTGACAGTAACAATTAGACAGACAAACAAAATACAACTTAGACAGACACAGAAACTCGCAGCGCGGCTTTGGCGTAAAACCGAAAGCAAGAATTCAGACGGAGACTTTGAGGACCCGGGCTCCTCGTCTCCCAAAAGAGTCACGAATCCCTCAGACAGTGGGGCAGCCCCCAACAGTCCCAGTTCCACGCGACTCACAAACTGCAAATGGGCCACGAATCGGGCCCCCAAACACCACTGGGACGTCTCCCAGGGCTGCGGTCGGGAGTATGAGCTCGTCAGCTCCTCCCCGGGTCCGCCAAATACAAATCTGATTAGCTAACCAGTACAAACGCAGGCGCAAACATAAAAGACAGAAGACAGACAGAAAACAATTGTGCTGGCCAGCTTACCTCCCGGTGGTGAGTCGGTGGTCCCTGGGCAGGGGTCTCCAAATCTCGGTGGGACCTCCAAATGAAAGACCCCAGTGGTGGGCAGTCTTTCAGGCTAAGGAGACCCTCCCAAGGAACAGCGAGATCACTCTTCGGATGCAAACAGCAAGAGGCTTTATTCAGTACACAGGTACCTGGGGCGACTTAGTCTCTCAAAAGACAAAGCACGCCTGCAGACTGGGGGAAGGTCTTTTTTTTTTTTTTTTTTTTTTTGGTTTTTCGAGACAGGGTTTCTCTGTGGCTTTGGAGCCTGACCTGGAACTAGCTCTTGTAGACCAGGCTGGTCTCGAACTCACAGAGATCCGCCTGCCTCTGCCTCCCAAGTGCTGGGATTAAAGGCGTGCGCCACCACCGCCCGGCGGGGGAAGGTCTTTTTATAGGAAAGAGGGCAGCAGAAGCAGATTACAGAAGCAAATGCATCGTTAGTGGTCAGTTGGAATGGGGCAAGGGGCACAGGTGGTTTTTCCTCTCCCAGCACAGATGTATGGGAACAGATATCCTGTTAATTGGTGTCCTGTCCGAATCTATGGATATAAATATCCTGTTTTGCAGCCAGGGACCCTGACCTTACTCTGCACTTACAGTTGTTCGTCAAAAGCTTTGTGAAATGACGTTACAGCAGCTAAGCTGGGATCTTTCATAGGGGGAGTTGTCTCTTCTGTGAATTTACTGATATTCTAAGTTGGGCACATGTGCTGACTATAGGCATCCTGTTTCCCTAAGCAAACGGGATGTTCTCATTAGAGCAGGCCAGCTGCGGGTTCCTTATCGCTTGGGGCCAGATGGCTGACCGGCTGACCGCAGATATCTTGCCTGGCTTCTCCGCCCTTGTTCTCAAGTCGAACTTCCCTGCTCTAATGTTACTTGTGTTGCTCCAAAGTTTAAGCCTGGCATTGCTGCTGCTTAGCTGTTTGTCTATACTGTGGGGGTCTTTCACTAGCAGATCGTAAAGAGCAAGTATCAAGAGCCGCAAAAACTGGTACTCAGAACAGGTTTGGCTCTAAGAAGAAACTTCCGGCCAGTAGTTGGAATCTGAAACAAAAGGCCTAGCACACGGCGAGAAATTCATCCTACCGGGATCCGGATTCCGGCCTGCAACAACATCCCCCAGAAACTCAAGTTCCTTACAAATTCGCCGCTATCCTCCGACCAAAACAACTCCAAGATGCTCGGTATCCAAGCACCAGAAACAGCGATGCGGTCTGAAAACGTCATCAATGGTCGCCGAGTTAGATTCCCGCTCTTACTTCCTCCTCTCCTGGTCCCTCCTCCATTTGCTTTCCCTCGCTATGCTGCAGTAGTGGTGGCATTGGCCACCCTGACACTGTTCCCGCCCGGGAAGGCTTAAGACAAGTTCGCCACTAATTCCAAGTATGCTTCAGACACAGCATGAAGGAACCACACCTCCAGCCAGCTCTAAACTCTAGCCAGGGTTTGACTTCTGGGAGTTCCTGAGCACTAGCGAGCCAACTCGTTCTTACATCCAAGCATCTTTTCTGCTAAAACAAAATGCTGGGCCTGCCCCCTTTAAATCTTCTGAACCTGCCCGCCCAGCCAAATTTGTGTTCTAGGTTGATTTAGAAGCTTATCAAGCATTCTGATGTGAGAATTTCCTCTCTTTTATTAAAGATTCATTCATTCGTTCATTGGTTTTTTATTGTATATACAGTGTTCTGCCTGCAGGCCAGAAGGGGGCGCAATATCTCATTATGAATGGTTGTGAATCACCATGTGGTTAAACTAATGGAAATTAAACTCAGGACCTCTGGAAGAACAGCCAGTGCTCCCAAATACTAAGCCATCTCTGAAATTGATTAAATAAAAAACAATGCTGCAGGATCCCCAGCGGCTGCAGCTGCAGAAACGCTGCAGGTCCCCAAGTGGCGGCAGGCAGCAGTCCAGAGAGCAGCCAGTCCCAAGAAGGGACTGCGCAGGTCCCTGAGTAGAGACAGATGGGCACACCATAAGACCACACTGCAGGTCTCCCAAGGCGTCTCAGGCAGGGAGCCACTGGTGGCAGGCGAAAGACAAGAGACATGGCTAGGCACACCATGCAGAATGAGGTTAGATATTAATGAGGTTATGGAGGGGGAAGGGGAGAAGAGCAGAGAGAGGGAGAGGGAGAGAGACTAAGAGAGAAAAGGGAGACAGAAGGAGAGAGAGAGAAGCTGCTTCTTAGAGAGGGAGACAGAAAAAGGGACTCAGGCTGCAAGCAGGAAGATCTGCCTGCCTCAGTGGAGGGGGAGTGGGCGTGGCTTGTCTGTTAAAGAGACAAAACAGATCATTACAATCTCTCCTACCAGAAAATAAATTTTCTTTCTTTTTTGTTTGTTTTTGGTTTTTCAACAGCATTTATCTGTAGCTTTGGAACATATTCTAGAACTAGCTCTTGTAGACCAGGTTGGTCTCAAACTCAGAGCTCCACCGGCCTCTGCCTCCAGAATACTGGGATTAAAGGTGTGCACCACCACAGCCCAGCAATAATTAATTTTCTTATATGAACAATTGATTGTGATTCATTTAAGCTATTGGACCAATCCTGACTTGGAATGTGCCATTTCTGATGTGTTCATCTTGAATCTGTAACTTTCTACTCTCTGTTCCCCATTTTTTGTATCTCATACCTAATTCTTCCTGTATGCCTGAAGCACAGGACCTTTTTGAAACCACAATTTCTAGGTTAGACTCTCCACTAATTTGTTTTTTATCTAAACCATGACATCTTGAGAAAAAAAAAACACTGAAGTATGTTATTCCATTGTTTCCTCTTCTGGAGTATGGACGTAATAGCAATGCATACCTCCAACTGGATAATGAAAAGAGAAACAATATACTGAACTAGAAATTATAATTCATTAAATTGACAATATTATCTTCTCATGGAATAGGCTGTTGGAGTAAATAATAAATGATAAAAGCTAAATTTTAGGAGTTGTAGATGACAAAGCAGTGCTTACACATTTACTTTTGATTTATTTCCTAACAACATTTTGGTGGTTGTTAAATACACTCTTCTCACTTCTTGTTTATGTTTTGGTGGTAGTTTAAAGGCAGTCAGACCTCCTGTGTCACCAGCCCCAACCCCAACGTTCAAAGACTTCCTCAAAGGCTTGCTCGTTGTTCTACAATAGTATATCTTATTATACAAAGAATGGTTTACCAATGTTAATATTACTTTATTTTTACTTAGACAGACTCCACAAATCTCTTATCTTAACCCACATACACAGTTAAGAAAATGAAAAAAAGCTTCAGGATTGTGTCAAAGAAGCAGGTGTGAGTACCCAAAGTGAATATACTGGATAACTTCCTGATGTGGGAGTGATTTCTTATTAATAAAGAAACTGCCTAGACCCATTTGATAGGCCAACCCTTAGGTAGGCGGAGTAAACAGAACGGAATGCTGGGAGAAAGAAGCTGAGTCAGGGAGTCGCCATGATTCTCCCACTCCAGACAGACGCAGGTTAAGATCATTCCTGGTAAGCCAGCTCGTGGGCTACACAGATTAATAGAAATGGGTTAGATCAATATGTAAAAGCTAGCCAATAAAAAACTGAAACTAATGGGTCAGGCAGTGTTTAAAAGAATACAGTTTCCGTGTAATTATTTTGGGTAAAGCTAGCCGGGTGGCGGGACACAGCCCGCCGCTCCGTACTTCAACAGAGTGGCGCCCAACGTGGGGCCACGTAAAAATGAAAAATTCACAGAGAGTCTGGATTATGTACATTGTGTTTTCTTTAAAATTTTTGACTATGAAGGAGCTAAGTACAGAGAGACATTTCATTCTATGGGCTGCCAAATGGAACCAAAACGGATATCATGAGGGTATGACTTCAGAATTTGGGTCTAAGGATATGATGCTTTGGAAAGGGTCTTCTTTTGTTTTCACAGAGGACCAGACCCTGTGGATTACATCTATCCCGATATGGTATGATAGACCACGACCTCCTGAAAATTTCCTGTGAACACCCTCAAAAAATTACTTCACTCAACTGGCAACTGAGATAAACCTGGCACACAGGTTACACCCTAAATGATCTGATTAACAGCGCCCCCATTCAGCAGGAAGCAGTTTGGAGAGAAAAAACTGCGCCCATGTTCCCAAAATATTGTTTGTAAATGTTCTTTTACATTTAAAGGGGGAAATGATATAGGTATGAGTAATTTGCATTGGTGTGGATTTTACAGTCAATTTTGTTATATGTATATGTATTTCTGATCTTGATTAAGGTATTGTGATTGTGTAGTTCATTTAAAAATGTAATGTATAATTAAGAAATATAGGTTAATGGTTAATCATCAATAATAGTCAATCTTGTAGTCATGTTAGTTAGATTTTCTAGATATATAGAGATACATTTCAGTTAGATAGACATTCTTCATATCTTTCAAAGACTGCAGAATATGGCATTTAATGTTTTAATAACTTAGGACTTTTCATGACAATGAGACATATCTGCTCCTGGTGGCACCAATCTACTTCGAGAGGAAGATGGGCATCGAAGAGGATCCTTATGGAGTTGGATAGCCATTTGGGCAAGAAACTGCTCTTGCCTGGACTGTTGCATAAAATGGACACAGAGAACCCACAGAGAGAGGACTGTTGAACTTGCCTAAAGGTGAGACGGTCTTTTGGGGTTCATGACTCATGAAAGAGTCTGCGAGACATTCTACAGGACACAGCAGATAGTGACTGAACTGTCTTTGGAATTTCCTGCTTCATGGAAATATCTGCTGGATACTTTGGGCCTAAAGGCTGAAGATGGATGCCCCAAAGGTACAAAAGAACTTTGGGTGACTGTCCAGGCAGCAAGATGTCTCTGTCATTTCTAGAGTTTTCTTATTTCTTTTTTACTTAGGTAGTATTATATCCTTCTGGAGTCTTTGATGGAGTTGAAGAATGAATAGATAGTTATAGTTTTCCTTAGTTATGATAAAAGATAAAATAGATATAAATATTGTAACTGTAATTCTTGCTTGATAACTGTTTTGCTATATGTAATTTTACTATGTTAAAGTTAAAGCCTTTCTTTTTTGTTTAAACAGAAAAAGGGGAAATGATGTGGGAGTGATTTCTTATTAATAAAGAAACTGCCTAGACCCATTTGATAGGCCAACCCTTAGGTAGGCGGAGTAAACAGAACGGAATGCTGGGAGAAAGAAGCTGAGTCAGGGAGTTGCCATGATTCTCCCACTCCAGACAGACGCAGGTTAAGATCATTCCTGGTAAGCCAGCTCGTGGGCTACACAGATTAATAGAAATGGGTTAGATCAATATGTAAAAGCTAGCCAATAAAAAACTGAAACTAATGGGTCAGGCAGTGTTTAAAAGAATACAGTTTCCGTGTAATTATTTTGGGTAAAGCTAGCCGGGTGGCGGGACACAGCCCGCCGCTCCGTACTTCAACAACTTCCCCTTCCAATAGTTCCACAACTGTCCACTTCTGCTCATTCTGTAGTCTGTGGATGTAAAAAGGCCACTCGGTAGCAGCAAAAATAAAAACCTTCTCTACTAGTCTATCTATACAAACCACTTGCCACCCTGTTAATTTTAGTCCACTTTTTATTAATTCAGCCTCCTGTGTTTTGGTTTTCCTATTGCTTCATAATAAGTCTAAAACACAGTGGTGGAAAAACTTCTACTTGTTTTGGACTCAGAGCCTGTGCTTCTAGAGTTGAAACAGAGCTGGGTGTGGTTCTGCAGGGCTTTAATCCCAGCACTTGGAAGGCAGAGGCAGAAGGATATCTGTGAATTAGAGACAAACCTGCTCTCCATAGACAATTCCAGATCATTTAGGACTACATAGTAGGACTCTGTTTCAAAGGTAAAGGGGTTGACACAAGGTACAACATTTATATATGCCTCCTATGGGAGGTGAAACCAGGCAGGCTTTTAGAGAAATGCAGATACTGTGTGTTCTCACCTTTGTGTAATCTAAATCCATTGCAGTCACAGACAGAAAATAAAGTGGTGGTGACAGGAAACTGGAAGGTGGGTTGAGTGGAGAGATGGTGGTCAAATATGGAAGTTTCAATTAGATAGGAGGAATAGTTTTTGTAAATCATTTTCATTTAATAGTTCTGTGTATGGATGTTTGACTGCCTGTACATCTGTGCATCTCATGTGCACCTGGCACCTGCAAAGGCCAGAAGAAGGCATTAGATTCCCTGGGACTAGAATTACAGACAGTTGTGAGCTGCCTTGTGAGTGGTGGAAATTGAACCTGAGTCCTCTGCAAGAACAACCAGCTCTCTCAACTGTTGAGGTATCTCTGCAGCCCTAGGGGACTAATTTTTGAGGTCTCTCATCAGCATGATCACTATGGGAATAAGAGAGCATTGGACTTTGTCAATTACTATGAGTATATTTCTAATGATCATATCAGATGAGCTAAGTTTGCCAGGCAACGGTTATATTAATTTGACTGAATCATTCTGAGACAAGTTTAAAACCACAGAGAAAAGTATGGTGATACCTAACCAGGAAAGAAGAACCTCACCCCCAGAATATGAGAGAAAGAAACTTCAGCACAACAGGAAATTCGAGCTACCTGCAAAAACAATGCCTCCTCTCCCAAAGACATCTCACACAAGGTTGATAAAAACAACAAATGAACTGTTTACGCAAACCCTTAATGTGTGTGATCTTGAATTTAACTATATTAGCCCCTGTCAATGTGAATCCTGAACAATAGAACTGATAAAACACCTTAATGGTTACATTTAGAAAAGGAAATTAAGGGCTGGAGAGATGGCTCAGAGGTTAAGAGCACTGGCTATTCTTCTAGAGGTCCTGAGTTCAATTCCCAGCAACCACATGGTGGCTCACAGCCACCTGTAATAAGATCTGGTGCCCTCTGTATACATAATTAATAAATAAATCTTTAAAAATAAGAAGGAAATTAAGTAAAATAAGCAAACCAGTTCATATTTTATTTAATTTTAATCTTAACTTTTAAATATTGCTTAAACCTTTAACCCACTATAAATTATATCCTCTGAGCAGTTTAAAAGACACAAAAAACATATGTATATCTAGTGATAAGAGGAAGAGAGGAAGGAGACAAGAGAGGGTAATGGGGTTGTGTATTATGTATGAAAATCACTGTTCTTATAATATATGCTAACAAAATTTAGTATACCTCTACCTCGTGAGATGCTCAGAATCATGTCTTATGTGTATACTACCCCCTTAATGCCTGCATTAAATTTGCAGTGTGTGCTACTTACTATCCCTACTTCATAAGCTCCCTAAAATGTTTCATTAAAGCTTATTATGAAATAGTTTTTATTAGCAAAACCAGGTATCTGAGATGAATCTCACTGCCTACATTGACAATTCCACATTGTATACGTGTAATAACTTCACATTGAACCTCATTAACATGAAGATACAAATAAAAGTAAATGAAAAAGTTTTCTATGTAGTGTGCAACAAAATTCATCTTTGTCTCTGAGCTAAATTCACACAGATCTGACCACTGGCAATATGCCTAGCAATCCAGATGTCCTTTAGGAAGGAGCCCCAAGAAATGCCAGACTTGTCAGGGAAATGATTCATGGCAAGAATCTTCCTACTTGGTACCAGGAGAAAGACCTGTTTGGTAACTTGTGTCTGAGGCAGGATAAAAAGCCATGGAAAATTATGGGGACATGAAAAGGTAAAGAAGAGGCTGGAGAGATGAGTCAGTGGTTAAAAGAACTTGCTGATTTTTGAGAGGTCCTGAGTTCAATCGCTAGTACCCACATGGTGGTGAAAAGGGGTAACTATTTTCAAAGGTTTCAAAATGACATTTATTGTGTATGCCACTATGAAGGCTTTATGTTGGGCTCATTTGCTAAGGAGTAAAGGCATATAAATAGCAAGAACAAACAAACAAAGACAGCCATTTTAAAGACCCATAATGGCCTTTTCTCTTGAGAAGCCCATACACATGCCTCAGGACTATACACTGTCTTTCCCCCATGATTTCCTATCTACACACTTACTAAATAAGCTCACTAACTTTGCTTCACTTTGGCTTGTCATGAAATTATTTCTATGTCATAATCAAGGAACTGCCTGCCTTTACCTGAGCAGAAGTCCTATGGAAAAAGGTTGACTTCCCAGGTTGCTAGAAGTTCGTATTCTGTGTCTCCCTGCCTCCCTCCCTCCTAGTCTACAACTAAATATGCATATAATCTCTTCTATGAATTGTAACAGTGATATTGGCAAGGCCAAGAAATACTGAGAAATTTTTGCTCCCCAATTTTGGATACAACACTAAATGAACTCAGTTTTCATTTTAAAAAAAGATTTCCACTAATGGCCTGCAAAATAGCCTAGTCCCATATCTACAGAAAGAAGAGAGCTAGAGACATGGCCGAGAATTCTATGCACTGGCCGCTCTTGGAGATGACCCAGGTACTATTCCAAGTACCCACATGGTGACTCACAAACAGTTCTAATTCCAATCCCAGGGAATCCAATATCCTCTTCTGGCTTCTCAGGCATTCACACAGTATACAAATATACATGCAGACAAAATGCCCACACACATTAAATTTGAATGTATGTTTGTAACCACTTGCATTCCCAGTGCCAACAGATGCCAGAATAGAGCATCAGATTCTCTGGAACTGGAATTACAGATGGTTACAAGCCACCATTCAGATGCTAAGAATTGAACTCAGGTCCTCCGTAAGAACAGTAAGTACTCTTAACTGCTGAGCCATTTTTCCAGGCCCAAGTAACTTTTAAAGGTAGAACTGAGCCCACAAAGGTGCCTTCTGACTACCACATGTGGCAACAAATGAATTATAAATATTCATTCATTCATGTTCACAAGTATGTACTCTTGCGTGTGTGCACATGCACACATATACACACTAGTAAGTAATTTTTAAATTCTGTTAATGAAGCAGAGTGTTGTTGGAAAGCCCCACCCAGTCCCACTCCTCCCATTCCAAACCCCGCCCCTGAGGAAGCCTGTTATCTGCAGCTCCTCCCCTGGAACTGCTTATGACAGTCCACACGTTATTTAAGACCCCGCCCATAGTTCTGTCATGTGTTCTCCTCCTGCCTTCCTGAGAGTCACCGGGGAGTGCTCTGCTTTGCTTTGCTGTTTATTAAATCCAGATTTATTAATTCAGTTTGATTTGGCTTATTACTTCAGCGGAAGAACCCAATAATAGGGGACCCAATACTTATCAAACATTCTGACTAAAACCAAAGCATTATAGTCAGGGGCTTTGATTAGACATTAACGCTCACTTAGGTCAGACTGGTTTACATAACATCTCTTTTTGCTTGTTTGTTTGCTTTTGAGACAGGGTTTCTCTGTGTGACAGCTCTGGCTGTCCTGAAACTAGCTCTTGTAGACCAGGCTGGCCTCGAACTCATGGAGATCTGTTGTGAGGAGGCGTGGGCCGCATCCCGCTACCTGGCTAGCTTAACCCCCGAAATAACCACACAGAAATTGTATTAATTAAATTACTGTCTGGCCCATTATATTTAGCCTCTTATTGGCTAACTCTCACATCTTGATCTAACCCATTTCTATTAGTTTGTGTTCCCCACAGGGTTGTGGCTTACCGGGATGAGTCTAACCCACTGATAATAACATCTCTTAGCGTGATCCTAAGCTCATTAGTCAATATACCCAGGATAATACTCAATAACTTACTTTTAAAAAACAATGGTGAGGCTGAAGAGATGGTTCAGTAGTTAAGAGCACTGGCTGCTCTTCCAGAGGACATGGGTTTGATTCTCAGCACTACTTCTGGTTGCTCACGCATCCTGTAATTCAGGCTCCCACGTATCAGGCACCTTCTTCTGGCTCCAAAGGGCATTGTGTACAAGTTGATATGCAGGCAAACTACCCAAAGACATAAAAATAAACAAGAAAACATTTTAACAGGAATTTTTTTTTTGAGAGTGTGTGTGTATTTGATCCTCTGGAGCTTGGGTTATAGGTCCTCGTGATCCATCAGAAGGAGGTGCTGTAATTTCATGACTGGGGGTTGGTGGTGTTCGTGTGCCTGGGGGTGAACAGGTTTACCAGTGTCTGAGGACACAAGCGAACCCCAGTGCTATCCTCAAGAAGGCTGTCCACACCCTTTGAAACAGAATGTTTCATTGGTCAGGAGTTTTTCAATTAGGCTCAACTGCTGGCCAGGGAACCCTCATAACACTTCTCTCTGTATCTGCTTTAGTGAGGGCTCTGCATGCTTCCAAGAGCAGGCAGGAAGTGCCAGGAAGCGCACTACCTGGATTCCAGCCTACTCTAATCTCTAGCCAGTTTGATCCCCAAAGTTTGGGTTACTACCAGATTTCAGTGCATACCTAATGAGCACAGACAGATTCTGGAACTGAGTGAGTGGCCAATCTGTCACTAAGCAAGCATGTGAACTGGGAGGAGAATATGTGCTACAGAGTAGCTCACTGTAGAGCTCTAACAACCCTGGAATTCACACTGTAGCCTAGGGCTGAACTCAAAGCAGGTATCAGAGGGCTGAAGTAACAGGCATATGCCACAACAGCCCTTTGGAATTGCTATAGTTTTATTGTTTTGGTGACTACCTGGCTTTTCTCTTTTTATCCTGTCTCATTTATTCTATTTTAAATTTTGCACATTATCACTCCTCACTGAACTGGTCGTTTTTTAGCAGCCCATGGGGACCTGCTCCTTCCGAGAATTTGGATTACTCCACTGTACCACTATGTCGGATTCAGTGGATTTCGTTGCTTTTATTTGTTGTGCATCTGCTGGATCTAGACTTGCCTTTGTTGTGTAACTTGCCTGGACAATGATCTGGAAGGCAGCATGAAAGGAAGGCAGCTTAATGAAACTCCTGACAATATGTTCTGCCCATTTACAGGCTGGCAACTGGATGTAAAAGGCAGATGTAATTATCTGCCATTTTCCAGGAGACTATTAAGACCAGTCTCTAAAAGGTGGCTTTAAATGAAGATTGGCCATAGCAATATTTCTGATGTGCTTTTACAGCGACAATGTCTTCTGTGGTAGGGGAGATCATTACCAAGGGTGAAAACAAAACTACCTACATTGTTTTCTAAATATTGATTCCTGATATGCTTTCTCTGCCCATTAGTCTGTCCTTTTGATGCTTACTTCACATATAGTTTATTACCAGAAAATAGTCAATGTCCTTTTTCCTTGATGATGGATTGAGTACAACTCTAAGTTCTACTGTAAAGAGAAACTCAGAGGGGATGAAAACAAGTATTTTGTGTTATTCGCTTTGTGTACAAACCACCAAAGCAATCCATAATGGTGGGACTGGAGAGATGGCTCAGAGGTTAAGAGCATTGCCTGCTCTTCCAAAGGTCATGAGTTCAATTCTCAGCAACTACATGGTGGCTCACAACCATCTATAGTGAGATATGGTGCCCTCTTCTGGCATGCAGGCAGAATACTGTATACATAGTAAATAAACCTTAAAAAAAAGAAATTGAAAACCACCTTTTCTTAATTTAATTTAGGGAAGACCACCTTAGTAGTACAATGCATACAACAATACATATGACAATGAACAACATGAACAAATATACTTTGTTATATGAGATCTGCGATGTAAAAATTCTAGATATAAAAATAAAAAAATTATAGACCACTGGTCTTTGTAATGAGTTTTTGACCTTACTCCAAAAGGAATGAATGAAAACACTAATATATGGAGTTCTATCAAATCAAAATTCCTCTGAATAGCCGAAGATGTGGCAGCTGAACAGCTTGAGAGAGAAAAAAAAATCAAAAATGTCGTGGGATATTTGTACACCGTGTGAATATGTATTTCTGTGATTGGTGTAGAAAAAGCTGGATGGCCAATAGCTAGGCAGGAGGTATAGGTGGAGAGAGAACTCTGGGGAAAAGAAAGATTGAGTCATCAGCCAAACACCGAGGAAGCAGGATGGGCATGTGTCAGAAAGTAGACTAAAAAATATGGGTTAATTTAAGTTATAAGAACTAGTTAGGAACAGGCCTGAGCTAAGGCCGAGCTTTCATAATTAATAATAAGTCTCCGATCATTATTTGCGAGCTGGCGGTTCCAACAAGAAAGTACGACTACACAAGGGCACAGGTAAATGCTGGAGAATTTATGGGCTAGGGAACTCAATGAAGATTAGAGGGGAAATTAGTACTTCCCTTACTAATTACAACATTTGAAAACTCAAAAAGGGAAAAGATTTCAACATTATATACATATTAATTCTACTTACATTATGGGTCTTATGAATAGAATACAGATCCAGGCACATGTCAGGCAGGAGGAGTTCTACCACTGAGTGATGTCGCCAATCAGAAATTTTTCATATGAAAATGATAAGAAATTGGTAACTGGAAGGAAGAGATACATGCCAATACTGAATGAATTAAGCATTACCAAGATGGCAAAATTAATCATTCGTCAACTGAAGGGTGGATAAAAAATTGCATATATATCGAGACCAGCCTGGTCTACAGAGCTAGTTCCAGGACAGGCTCCAAAGCCACAGAGAAACCCTGTCTCGAAAAACCAAAAAAAAAAAAAAAAAAAAAAAAAAAAAAATTGCATATATATACAATTGAACACTCGATAGCCTTCAAAAAGAAGTAAGTTCTGAGACTGGGTGATAGCACAGTTCAGTTGCTGAAGTGATAAAAATCTATAAAATACTTGCCATGCAAGAAGAAGGACCTTAATGCCATCCTCAGGACCCAAGTACAAAATACTGGGTCAGGGGTCTATGGAGAACTCTCCATCTGTAAAGTGCTCATCCCCTAAGCATTATGATCTGAATTCAACCTCCCAAATTCACATAAAAACTCCTGGAGGGGTAACTTGGAATCCTACCCCTGGGCAGGTAGGGAAACAGAAGCCCCAAGCAAGTGCTGACCAGCCAGACCAAGTGAATCATGGGTCCTCATTCAGTGTGTGATTCTGTGTCAAAAAATATGACATTGAAGATACCCAAAATCAATCTCTGACCACCATATGGTACATATACATATATATATGTGTGTGTGTGTGTGTGAATGTGTGTACACCCACATACAAGTTCATACACACACACACACACACACACACGTACAGCCTGAACACAGTCCAGGAGTGTGAGGAGAATTCTGAGTAGTTATGAGAACACTCCAAGAAAACAAGAGTCTTGTGACCCGAGTTCCTTCAAAACATGGAATTGCTCCTGGAATGTGTTTTCATGCTCCTCCCAGGCTGACAGATAGGAGTGCATTTACTTCAGATTATTCTTGCTTGCTGCTGTTATTCAACTAAATGTTTAAACTATTCTTGATATGCCGCTATGGAAAAACATGTTTTTGCAATGTGTGGCTTGTTCTTGTGATTGTATACAGCTTGAGCTCGTGGGACCTTGACTCATGTGATTCTTCTTATCCTCAGTGTATAAATTGTCTGATGCTTTGTTTAATAAAGCTGGCTACTGCATGAGACTTTAGTCTGCTTCATTTATTGGTCTATTCTCCTAGGTCCCACTAACTCTAGAGTGGACAAACACACACACACACACACACACACACACACACACACACACACACACACACACACATGCTGCCCATGGGGCTGGAGAGATGGTTTAGCAGTTAAGAGCACTTGTTCAGCACCTGCATGGTGGCTCACAACTGTCCATAACTCCAGTTTTTTCAGGGGACTGAAACCCTCCTTCCTGATCTCCAGGCATGCACACAGTGCACAGACATACATGTGAGCAGAATATTCATACACATAAAATAAAACAAAGGAATCTATTTTTAAAATGTTGTGACAGGGCTAGGGAAATAGAGACAGGCAGATCCCTAGACCTCACACCTACATGAGAGGTCCCAGGCCAAGGAGAGACCCTAGCTAAAGAATAAAATTGTAGCTACCTTCGGAGACCTACTGTGGTCTCTCTGAGACTGGCTGTTCTTGGGACCTGCTGCCCCCTGCCTGAGGGGGATCCTGAAGCAAGCTACTCAGGGATCCGCAGCAATTTTTAATAATCATTACATACTCTCTCTGCCATGTCTGCATCCTCCTCTCTCTGTTCCTCCTCCTCCTTCTTCTTCTCTCTCTTTCTCTCTCCCTCTGTCCCCCTACATTTTCCTTCCATAACCCACTGAATAAACTATACCCAACCCCTCTCTCTGCATGGCATATTTATCCCTCACCTGCCTCATCTCCTTGTGTGACTGGCTGCCACACTGACCTGCTGAGGTCTCTTATCCACCACCTCCCACCCACCCCCTTTGGATGTACAGAGGCCTCTGGTGGTAGGATCCCGCCCCTCGTGGCCCTCTGTCCGCTGCTGCCCTTCAGAAAACTGCACAGCTTTTTATCTAAACCATTACAGTAAAGATAGTGGTAAGCATTGATATTGAAAGTGCATTTTCATAAGTTTCAAGATAAAAATTTTAGATATTAAATTAATTAAAATGACGGTAGTCCTACTAGATATCAATGGTGATAAATATTTGAGATAAGAATGGAGAAATATTCAGGAGGATGCCTATATGTTTT
The DNA here is from genome assembly GCF_018167655.1 of Microtus oregoni. Taxonomy (NCBI): domain Eukaryota; kingdom Metazoa; phylum Chordata; class Mammalia; order Rodentia; family Cricetidae; genus Microtus; species Microtus oregoni. The sequence goes on from NW_024543230.1 coordinate 691,640, forward strand.
TCTTTGGGTTCTCCTTATTTTGCTTCTCTAGGATCACTAATTATAGGCTCAATGTCCTTTGTTTATGGCTAGAAACCAAATATGAGTGAGTACATCCCATGCTCCTCTTTTTGGGTATGGCTTACCTCACTCGGGATAGTGTTTTCTATTTCCATCCATTTGCATGCAAAATTCAAGAAGCCCTTGTTTTTTACTGCTGAGTAGTACTCTAATATGTATATATTCCATACTTTGTTCATCCATTCTTCCATTGAAGGGCATCTAGGTTGTTTCCAGGTTCTGGCTATTAGGAGACAGAGACAGAGACCCACATTGGAGCACCGGACATAAATCTCAAGGTCCAAATCAGGAGCAGAAGGAGAGAGAGCACGAGCAAGGAACTCAGGACCGCAAGGGGTGCACCCACACACTGAGACAATGGGGATGTTCTATTGGGAACTCACCAAGGCCAGCTGGCCTAGGTCTGAAAAAGCCTGGGATAAAACCGGACTCTCTGAACATAGCGGACAATGAGGACTACTGAGAACTCAAGAACAATGGCAATGGGTTTCTGATCCTACTGCACGTACTGGCTTCGTGGGAGCCTAGGCAGTTTGGATGCTCAACTTACTAGACCTGGATGGAGGTGGGGGTTCCTTGGACTTCCCACAGGGCAGGGAACCCTGATTGCTCTTTGGGCTGAGGAGGGGGGGGACTTAATTGGGGGAGGGGGAGGGAAATGGGAGGCGGTGGCGGGGAAGAGACAGAAATCTTTAATAAATAAATAAATTAAAAAAAAGAATGGAGAAATAGAGATCAATTAAATTGTACAGAACTTTGAATCTCTGAATAAATTTTTAAAAATTTTTAAAAAAAAGAATAAAATTGTATGTATGGCCTGAAGAATGACGTGGAAAATTCCCTTCCAGCCAGATGTTTGCTGGGGAGACAACCAACAAGACACACATCTACTGACCTCAGAAAGGGAGCCTGCAACAGTCTAAAGTAACAACTGTACCGAAGTCTGCCTTGCTGAAGCAGTGACTTTTCACTGGAGTTACTAACAGGAGTATGGGGAGGGCTCACTTTACAGCGAGCAGAGCTACCTCAAAAGCAGCCACATCACCAAAGCCCTTCTCATCACGGGCAATGTTCAGAAAGGGTTGCTTGACAGTCTGAGAATCTCTTCTCTCTGAAGCTAGGTTTCCCGGTCTCCAAACCCAGCGGCTGTTTACTCCTTATACTGCTAGTGAGGCCCTCAAAAATATTCCAATTCTCTGTTCTCGCAGACATCTGTCTGCTTACAAGACTTCCTGATCCCTCCTGGACAGTGTTTCAATTGGAGGAAGCCACCATCCAAAAGCAGGCAGTGCACATGTGCCTATATTAAAACATGCCCCCTGCCACACCCAAGAAAGTGAATTCTTTCATTTGCAACAGCATATATGGAATATGTATGGCGTGACAATAGCTAGGCCTGCCCAGGCCCAATTCTCTACCTTCTCACAGGCTGTAGAAATCTCAATCAGATTCATGGGAGCAGAGTTGAACTGTGAACCTGGAGGGTATAGACAATGGAGAAATAGTAAAGTGAGTTGAATTTTCTTTTTTCTCCTATTTTTAATGTGTTTTTTAATTACTTTTTCTTGAGACAGGGTTTCTCTGTAGATTTGGTGCCTGTCCCAGAACTAGCTCTTGTAGACCAGGCTGGCATCGAACTCACAGAGATCCGCCTGCCTTTGCCTCCCGAGTGCTGGGATTAAAGGCATGCACCACCAATGCCTGGCCCTTACTTATTTTTTTTTTTTTTTTTTTTTTTTTTTTTTTTATATTGAGTTTTTATTGGTGATTCTATGTATATGTGTTTATAACATTAAAGTGTGATGAGTGGATTTTACATATTAAAAGTTTATAGCATCTTTTCAGGAAAGATTATATACTATACAAGCTATTCAAGTGATACAAAACCAGTTTTCAGTGTCTTTTCAACTGAGAAGAATCCTATTCAGCACGCTTCTCCTCCTGAGGTGGCTCATACTGAGCAAGCTTTGCTTTCAGTTTTTTATTTTCTTCTACAGTAGCTTCATATTTCTCTTTCATTTCTGCCAATTCTAGGCGAAGCAGCTCTATTTCTGGGCTTTCCGGGGTAGCAGCTCCTAAGTGATGCTTTAAAAAATCCAGAGCACTGGTGGGCTTCTCTGGCTCTTCATATAAGGCTACCAACACTTTCGTCAGCGTGTCCAGCACCCCCGACTTCTCCAAGTACCTCCGGAACTGCTCGCGCTTCGAGTCCGCGGCTTTGTAATGGGCCATAGTGACAGCCACAGCGGCGTAGCTGGCGCCGGAGACACGGGCTGGCGGGCTCCAAGCCGCACTGCTCCCCTTACTTATTTTTTAAAAAACAATCTTTTCTCATTTTACATACCAATCCCAGTTCCCACTCCCTTCCCTCCTCCTGCTCCCCCTACCTTCCCCATCCCACCTCCCCATCCACACTCCTCAGAGCAGGTAAGGAAGTCAACAATGTCTACCACATCACTTTGAGCAGGAGCAAAACCCTCACCCATTATATCTAGGCTGAGCAAAGTATCCCTCCAAAGAGAATAGTATCCCAAAAAGCCAGAACAAGCAGTAGGGATAAATCCTGGTCCTACTGCCAGTGGGCCCGCAGTCTGCCCCAGTCATACAACTGTTACCCACATTCAAAGGGCCTAGTTTGGTCCTATGCTGGTTCCCCTGCTGTCAGTCCAGAGTCCGATTAGCTCAGGTGAGCTGTCCTGTGGGTATCCCCATCATGGTCTTGACACCTTTGTTCATATTATCGCTCCTCCCTCTCTTCAACTGGAGCTTGGCTAACATGGCACCTTCAACACTCAGCCAGTGACTGTGGATCTCTGCATCTGTTTCCATCAGTTGCAAGATGAAGGCTCTACAATGAAAATTAAAGTAATCACTAATCTGATTGCAGGGGAAGGACAGTTCGGGCACCCTCTCCACTACTACTTAGTGTCTTAGCTGGGATCATCCTTGTAGATTCCTGGGAATTTCCCTAGCGCCAGAATTCTCACTAGCCCCATAATGGCTCCCTCAATCAAGATATCTCCTTCTGTGCTCTCCCTCTCTGTCCTTGCCCCATCTCGACTATCCCATTCTTTCATTTTCTCCTCCCCCTTCCCCTCCACCGCTCTCCCTTCTCCCACCCCCTCCAAGGCTCCCAATTTTCTTAGAATATTTAGGCAAGTGCAAGGTCCTGGGTTCAGTCCTCAGCTCCAGGGTTGGCGGGGGGGGGGGGGGGGGGAGAGAGACAAAATAACAATAAAGACAAAAAAAATGAGGTAACTGGCACACAGTTTTTTTTTTAAACTTCATTTCACATTCCAACCACAGTTCACTGTCTCACCCTCCTCTAACCCCTCCCCCCACCTACCCCTGAGCCTATCCCCCATCCACTCCTCCCAAGGGGTAAGTAAGGCCTCCCACGGGGAGTCAACAATGTCTGGTGTATAACTCGAAGGCAGGACCAAGCCCTATTCTCCAATATCTAGGTTGAACACAGCAGGCCACCATAGGGAATGGGCTCCAACAAGCTCTAGTTCATGGACCAGGGACAGATCCTGGTCCCACTGTACTTACTCATAAGTGAAATACTAGATGTTAAGCAAAGGATAACCAGGTTACAATCCACAGCTCCAGAGAAGCTAGGCAACAAGTAGGATCCTAGGAGGGATACATGAATTGCCCTGGGAAGAAGAATTAGATGAACTCGTGAGTTGAATTTTCAATTAGATGGGAGGGAGTCCCATCTAATTTATTTATTATGTATTTAATATTCTGTCTGTGTGTATGCCTGCAGGCCAGAAGAGGGCACCAGACCTCATTACAGATGGTTGTGAACCACCATGTGGTTGCTGGGAATTGAACTCAGGACCTCTAGAAGAGCAGCCAGTGCTCTTAACCTCTGAGCCATCTCTCCAGCCCTAAACCCATTTCTATTACATCTGTGACTGTGGCTTACTGGCAAGATTCTAACCTACATGTCGTCTGCCACACTTCCCTTCTTCCCAGCATTCTGTTCTGTCTACTCTGCCCACTTAAGGGCTGCCCTATCAAAGGCCAAGGCAGTCTCTTTATTCAACCAATGAAAGCAACACACAAACAGAAGAACCTCCTACACCATTTGCAAGTATTGGTGCTAATTATAAACAGTTAGTTTCTTTGTTTTTTCCAGACAAGTTCTCCTTATATAGGTCAGGGTTGCCTTTAAATTGTGATTTTTTCCTTCCTCTGCTTCCCAAGTACTGAAATTACAGGCATACCAGACTAGGCTCTACTAATGATAAGCTGTTTCTATTATGCTAGGGAGATAGCTCACTCAGTAAAGTACTTGCCATGCAGGCGTGAGTCTAGGGTAAAATAGCCAACTGGAACAAGAGACCAACCAATCACTGAACACCCTGACTCTGAACCCAGAGCCAGGGAAAGAAACACACCCTGAATCTGAGACCTGAGTCAGGGAAACAACATCTTTATCCCTGAACCCAGGACCAAAGAAACAGGTCCTGAGTCTGAAACCAGTGCCAAAGAAACACACATTGTCCCTAGAATCAGAGTCAGTGAAAGAAATATGCTCTGGCCCTAAGATTAGAGCCTAAAGGCTAAAAAAGACCAGTGAAAGAAACACAGTTTGGTCCTGAGATCACAGCCATCTCTGCTCCTGACCAACTACACTAACCAATCCCTGAGCAGGAAAAACTGACCAATCCCCCTTCGCCCTGGGAAAACTCCACCCCTAAGAAGCCCTATATAAACCTCTCTGCAGCTTCAGTTAGAAGCCACTTTCCTGGACTCCTTCCCCAATTAATCTCTTTCTCTAAAGAGTCTTGGGTGAAGACCTTCATTCGCCAGCAGAGAAGAAGGACCTGGCTGGGACGTCCCTCAGGGGACCAAGCTGAAAAACCTTGCTGAGCTGCTCCTTAGGGGGCTGAGCAAGGCTGCGGAGCACAACAGAAGAACCTTGCTAGGACGCTCCTTAGGGGGCTGAGCAAGGCTGCGGAGCACAACAGAAGAACCTTGCTAGGACGCTCCTTAGGGGGCTGAGCAAGGCTGCGGAGCACAACAGAAGAACCTTGCTAGGACGCTCCTTAGGGGGTTGAGCAAGGGAGCTGAGCACAACAGAAGAACCTTGCTAGGACGCTCCTTAGGGGGCTGAGCAAGGCTGCGGAGCACAACAGAAGAACCTTGCTAGGACGCTCCTTACTGAAGCTGAGCAAGGCTGCGGAGCACAACAGAAAAACCTGGCTGAGACCTCCTGAGGGGGCTGAGCGAGGCAGAGCAGAAAAGTAACAACTTCTCGCAGAGCTACATTTCTGCGGGGGCTTCCCCTAGAGGAGTAAACAGAAGAAACATCTTGGGCAGGAGAAGAAGCAGATAGCTCTGCTAGGACGTTCCTGTAAGGGAACAGCAGAGCTCAGCTGTAGCGGCTCCAGGAGAAGAGCAGGATCCCTATATCCTGTGGGGAGACCATACCCCACCTTCGGGCAGCCTGGCTGCCCTAGTCAGGACAGCTGTCAGGGCTGAGCTGTCCCTGCTGGCAGCTCGAGCCTTCAGATAGCCTGGCTTCCTGAGAAGTCAGGATATCTTTGCACCTCCAGAGCTGGAAGACTCATTCCCTACAATGAGGGCCTGAGTTCATTCCCGAAAACACCTAAAAATGCAGTGTGTGTGTGGCGGCTGTTATGTCTAAAATTTCTCTTCAAACATTCTTATAAGCTCCAGGGAGCCAATTTGCCCTACCTAAACAGAGGCCAGACTCACCCAATAAGTATCATTTAAAATTCTTTTCTTGTCATTCCTGGTATGGGGAACCCCTAAACCCCCTCCCCCTCTATCTTCCATCTTGGGACTCTCCTCTATTAATCACTAGGATCTAATTTTTTTCCCTCCCAAACATAATTTTTCTCCTTCCAGCATCTTGCGAGGTCCAAACTACCAGCCGACCCAGTTCCTCAGAGCCTGGAAAATACAGCCGTGATCAGCCACCCCAGGATGTGGTCAAACATCCCAACTCGACACCCACAAAGTCAGCGTGAAGCAGTCATGAGAGACTTTATGGTGCCCCATTCCCACCCATTAAGATCTTCGAACTCCCCAAATTTTTCTAATAAACAAAAGGGCCCTCGTGACCCACGGGTGCACCTGCGTGGTTACCTACAAGTGTGACTTAAGCCCTTTTGAGCATGTGTGGGTCGCCCGCCATCTGCGTCATCAGTGTCTGACATGGTCACGTCTTGCCCCTGTGCGCATGTGCTAGGCAGTCTTTAAAAGCTAGACACGCCATCTTTGCCCTCTCCCCCATCCCCACACGTTTCCTCAGGCCTGTGAGCACCCCTCTCTTCTAATAAACTCCTAAATGGGTTTGTTTGCATCTCGTGTCTTCTCACTCGCTTTGGACATTTCAGTGGCCCTACCACTATTAGGCAGAGATAAACAAACCCCTGTGTCAAAAAACCAGCTGAACCCGAGTGTGGTGGTGCACATTAGTCCCAGGACTCAGTAAGCAGAGGCAGGCAGATCTTTTTGAGTGACAGTACAACATGAACCTCTCTCAAAAAAACGGTGGATGGTGCTGAGTTGGGAGCATAGCCCCCAGCCCCTGGCATCCATCCCAGCTTCCCTTACTCCCAGAGTTGCTTTGGTCTGGACTCCAAATCCCAGCATGCCAGGTCCTGACACCTCTCTGGAGGAGAAACACGTGCTTTTCAGGTCTGCATGGGCTCCCTGATGTCATGTCTCCCCACCATGTGCTAGGCCATTCTTAATAAGATGATGGGCATTTTGATTTGGCCTAATTGGATTTCTTGTGCCAGTGGAGTTGACCTTTTTCTTATTTCTTACTTAACAGATGGTACAAGGTGGAGCACTGGCACACACAGGCATCAGTATGCACACATATAGACACAAATTTTTCCAGGTGACATGTAAACAAACTCCATTTGGGAGTGTTTTAGGCTTCCAAGAGTTCCCAAGTGCTATGAGTCCCCAGGAATTAGGAATCCCACAAGAAATACCATTTGGCAGTAGGAATGGATCAACCTAAAGGTCCTGGTATGTGGAGGAAGGACTAGTTCCCAGTTCTTTTAACCTGATTCCATAGCTCAAACTATAGTCACGTATTTCCTAATATTTGTTTCATTTTTTTTCCTATAACACTGCCAAGGGCAAGGCAGAGAGAGAGAGAGAGAGAGAGAGAGAGAGAGAGAGAGAGAGAGAGAGAGAGAAGAAGAAGAAGAAGAAGAAGAAGAAGAAGAAGAAGAAGAAGAAGAAGAAGAAGAAGAAGAAGAAGAAGAAGAAGAAGAAGAAGACGACAGGTCTTTCCTTAATTTTAACAAAATAAATACTATTTTTCTTGCTACTAGAAGAGAGCATTCTGAGCCAGGTCAGCAGGAACACTACTTGGTAACTTGCACTGAAGCCCTCCAGCAACACTTTCATGTTTACAGGTGAGCTCTGTTCCAGGATGTGTTCAAATGTTTGACATTGTAACAGAAAGTTGTGGCCTAGCAATGTGTTGGGTCACATCCATAGTTATGCTGATACACATGTAAGACACATGAATAACAGCTCAACAATTTTCCAAGGGTGGGCCTATGGTGAATGCTTTTTCCTGGAAATTGTTAGACATCTAAAATCTGGAAAACATCCCACAAAAACTGATGGAAGAATTCTATTAGTGAAGCCCATTCGTCTGCGTCTTAACAAGTCCCTCAGATAAAGACGATGCACAGACAAATTTAAGAATTAGTAACTTGGATTACCTTCTACACTCTAGTCTATCGTTAACAAAGAAGAAGGTTGGGCCGTTCAGACTCATTAAAAGTTTACTTCAGATTTTGATGAGTTTAGGGTTTCATGCTGTCAACTGATTGGCTTATTAAACAAACAACTAGCACAGAAGAATTTCAGATGCTTGGAGCGTTGCTACGTCCTAAACAGATTACAGACAGATCCAAGAGAAAGGGTAGACTTTGACCTCAGTTAAGACTGATTTTCCCAGAGGGGTCCTGCTCTTAAGTATAGTATCAAATTCTCTTGCCAGCAATAAACCACTTTGGGCCTGAAGTATTACTAGATCTCCTCTGCTCCCCACTTCTGACAAACAGCTGCACAGGGAGCTAAAAGGCACTGCGGGCGGCGGGGGGGGGGGGGGATGTCTGGAGCAAAGTATTGCTTTACTTGCTGCCCAAAAGCTGTGAAAGCGGTCCAATCCTTCCCCCAGGGCAGTCTCCAGATTCCTAACTCTGTGCTGTGATTGCTCCAATTCAAAAATAAATAACAACTTCAGAATGTAAAGTGCGGCGAAAATAAAACCTAATTTCCTCCCAGCACACAGCCTTCAGGGAAGCCACAGAATGTACCAGCAGCAGCAGTCAATAATTTGTACTAAAAAACAACCACCCCACCTAAGACCGAATGAATTTGAAACCAAGGGCCCAATGAGTACCGGCCAGCAACACTTTCTTCCGAGATCTTTTCTCCGCTTTATCTTTCAGCGTCCATCCTTGCAGACGGCTGCTCGCGGACCGCCAACAACCTAAATAAAACAAAAAACAAAAACAAAAACCAAACACCGAGATCAGCACTCCGGAAACAGCGATACACCCCGGTGTGCCGTCATCAACAGTCGCCGTGAGTTCGTTCAGTCTTATTCCCACCTCATTTCAGTTCCCGTCTCTTTGAGCCTCCTGTGGCTGTACGTTTCTAGCCTTGATTCAGAAAGAGGAACCGCAACATCCCGCCTTGTCCACCCCCTCCCCTGAGACCGATCGGGCCAGACCTGCGGCCTCCAGGGAGTAGCAGCAGCCTCAGTAGCCATACCGGACCGGGTTCCAAAAGCCTTTGCGAAGGTCGCAGCTCCTGAGAATCTCGCGGTATCCTTCCGGTGTCACCTAGGACACGGTCCCACCCCACCAAGCGTTCCGCAGACGTCCGCTGCCCACTCCAACCTCCAGCCCTGAGAGTTGCTAGGCGTTGGCGGGCTAGCTCACTGTTACAGCCGAGCATCTTTTATGCCGAAGCATGTAAAATAACTGGTGTTCAGGTGGAAACCTACTGGTCCCCCCTCCCTCCCGCCATCTCTCTTCAAACCCTTTCAGGCATGAGAAAACCCGCCCTTTGTCAGCTCCTCCCCCAGAGATGCTCAAGACCACACCTACAGGGCATCTAAACTGTCCCCCTAGAGACCGGCTATGGGGTTTATTGCTCTCTTTCCCCCTTCTCTCTGGTGGTCGAGAAATCATCTGGGAGCTCGTACTCATTAAATCTGGACTTTTCACCTTTAATTCGGTTTGAGAGGTTCAATATCTGCGTGCAGAGATCTTTCAACTGTTCCTCCCCTTTCTCATTTGTTGGAGGTTGATTCACAAGGTTACCAATCACTGTGAAGTTGAAATTCATTTTATGTGATAGTTCATCGTGACCCATTTAAGCTTCTGGAGATGAAAAGTTTTTACACCCCGTTAAGCCTCTCAGTCGATGCAATAATCCAAATCAGACCAAATCAAACCGAGTTAGAAAAAGCCAAGGTTTTGTTTTGTGTTTTTGTTTTGTTTTGTTTTTTTGTTTTTGTTTTTTGTTTTTTTCCCTAACAGATATCACGGAAGTAAAGGCCCAGGTTTAATGGAAGCCAGCGCTCCCGGCAGAAAGACCGGAAAAACCCCCGGAGAGGGGAAAGGAAGACTGGAAAGACCACGTGTTTGTTTGGGGGTGGTGTGATTTAAATACCATGTGGCCGTGGTCTTGAGTCTCTCTGGGGAGGGGTCATCTTTTGGATGCTTTCTCGTAGGTGGAGTCTGAACTGAGGCAACTCCCAGAGGAGGAGCCTGGGATGCATTTCAGACTCCCAGGACACGTGGACCCAGGGGCTGGGGAGACACTTCCAACCAAATACATAGAAGAGCTTCCCTGCCTATAAGAGTGTCATGATCACACTACCAACCTGTGCACTTGTGTCCAGGGTCTGCCTGATGGTGAGGGTTCAAGCTACAATGATTTTTTTGCCTTAAGAATAACCAATTCATACTGCATAACCTATTCCAGAGCCTCTCTTCAAATAATGGCAAAAGCAGTTTGTTTGCCTTCATCTCTTTCCCTCCCCTCCCTATGTCCTATCCTGTTTTTCTCATTGTCCTGCACTAGTCAGCATGCCCTCTGTAAATCACTTGCCCCTGGTCCTGCTCAGCTTCTATTTTCAGATAATCATATGGGTGACTCCTATCTAGCCCATATTTTTCAGAGACTGTGTAAAGTAGGCCTGTGTGCTCTCCCTGTGTTGGTGTTGGCAGAAAAGCTATATACATCCACAGGAGTCAGGAGTGTGATAAAGTACAAATTAAAAGCCTCTCAAATCAGACTTGAACATGTGGCCTAACTTTAAAATGAGGCACACTTTGTTCCTAACATCTCCTGTTTTGCTGAGACTGACACACCATATTCTGTCAAATTGGAAAGGATGATATGTATGTATATGTGTGTAATTTCATTGTAATTCCTTGCCACTGTAGGACATGGAAAATGCTTACAATTATTAAGCAGAGGTGTTTATTAAATGTTTTAATTAGATTACAATTATTTTGTGTTAGCTGTTCTTGTTATGATAGAAATGATCATAAACTGATTTTATCAACCGCTTTGTTGTCATTTATTTATCTGTAAACCCCAGTATGAAAATGAAGGAGGAACTCTGACTCAGTGACTAAAGCCTGGTCTACGGATGTAGCTCAGTGATAGAACACTTGCCTAGTGTGTGCAAGACACTGGGTTCAGTCCATGGTAACAACAAGACACCTGAAACCCCAAACCCTTCATCCAAATTGTGAACTCATTGCTTGTCTCTGTAGCCCTCACAATCTCATAGCTTATATGAGGACTCATAAGTAGACAAGCTCTACGTGCTATGGTTCAAAGAATAAACAGTGATTGGTTGGTTGACTTTGTTTTTTCGAGACAGGATTTCTTTGTAGATCACAGAGACCTGTCTGCCTCTGCCTCCTGAGGGATGGGATTAAAGGTGTGCACCACCGCCCGGCTAGAACCAGTGATTTAAACCATGCTCTGTGGTAGGTTGAAAAGCAGCTCACTCAAAAGATATATCTACATCTTCATATGTGGAGCCTGTGAATATTACTGTAGATGAGAAAAATAGTAGATTCAGTTAAGGATTTTGAATTGAGGACTATATACTGAAGTAGATCATTATGCCTGAAGCCTTGTGACAGTGTGGTTACAGACATAAGGCAAACCTGGTAAATGTTGTCACGACTAAGATGCAATGTAAAGATGAAGTCACGAGTACCAGAAGGTATGTGCAGCCACCAGAAGCTGAAAGAGAAGGAACTATTTCTCCTCCTTGCAACTCTGGAGTGAGTGTGGCCTTCCCAGACCTCAGACTTTCAGCCTCCAGAACTGCCTGAAAAGAAATTGAAATTTTCATTGTCTTAAGTTACCAGCTTTGTGGAGTTGTTTACACTAACTTCAGAAATCCAAAATAGCACTCAAGACTAAAGAATTTCTTGTCCTAGGTCATGAAACTGAAAAGGCCTTGGTTCAGAATAGTTATTTCCGGATATGAGATTGCTTCTTGAGGGAGAATTTGTCTTTGTTAAAAACAGAAAGAGAGAGAGAGAGAGAGAGAGAGAGAGAGAGAGAGAGAGAGAGAGAGAGAGAGAGAGAGAGAGAGAGAGAGAATAAATACAAAAATATAAACCGGACTCTCTGAATGTGGCTGACAATGGGGGCTGACGGAGAAACCAATGATAAAGGCACTCGGTTTTGATTCTACTGCATGGACGGGCTTTTTGGGATCCTAGTCTGTTTGGATGCACACCTTCCTAGGCCCGGATGGAGGGGGGAGGGCTTTGGACTTCCCACAGGGCAGGGTACCTGCCCTCTCTTAGGACTGCAGGGGGAGGGTTAGTGGGGGAGCAGGAGGGAAATGGGAGGAGGGGAGGAGGTGGAAATTTTGAATGGTATTATTTATAAAGCAAAAAATAATATGTTTGAAAAAATAAATAAATAATAGGTAATGCTTTGATCCCTGGAGATTACACCTTACCATGGATAGTTTGGACAATTATAGCTATTTCTGCAGACTTCAGTCTGGGCATGGACCCTATTCCCTTGCTTTGAGAGCATTCTTAGCCACAACTTCTATCATGGCCATTACAAAAATTTGTCTGGCTCTTACTTTTAGATGTGTGATTTCCCATCACATCCACTTTTCCAGCTAATGTTCCAACAAATTGTCGTATGGCAAGAAGTACAAGGAAATCTGACATGCAAATTCTGACAAAACTCAAAACATGGAGGTTCAAATAAGCATAGAGGAGAGGTTGATGCGTCATTGTGACACCTTGAATAGTGAAGATATGGAACGATTACATCATGCTATTTTATTTTATGTGCAGGGCCCTACAGGGCAGTCCAGGCTGGATTTAAATTTTTGCCAATCCTCCTGCCTCAGCCTCCTGAGTGCAGAGATTGCTGGCACGAGTCATATTCCCTGTCTTACACCCTGAGTTAGTAATAGTTTCTTCTTTTGTGTAGGCAAAAATCTACAGTCCCCAGGAGGGACTGAGAACAAAAACTGCCTAGCTGTACACTCAGCTTCTTATATAAATCCACTATGAAAGTAAACTTACAAACTGAGTACAAGATTTTTTGGACTTTAATATGACTCATGATATTTGCTGAAATAAAACGTTCCTGGGAAATGTAAACGTACTAGTTTTTGGATAGAGCATGCTCCTAGGCCTCAGGATGCTGCCGAAGGGGTTTCCACTTGCCCAACACTTATTTTCAAAATGCTTCACAACTTCCTTTGCATATGCAGTCACTCATTCAACCTCACTAGTCCTAGACAGACCTCTGTGGATTGCAGCACTGGGGACTGTATGCAGAACACCATCATTTGTACAGTTTTTAAATTGGCCAACTCAATTAGATCTTAAGGAATGATAATTTTGAAAGCTACATTCTCAATGCAATACATTTTCTTACAATCTAAATAAAGCAGCCACATTCAGCTGGCATGTCAATACCTCCCTCCAGAACATAGGGCTGGCTAGCTACATCTCTGAAATCCACTTTCTTGGATTGAAGTAATCACATTGGGGGGAATATTAGTGGGGCGAAAGGGTGGAGGGTGCAATTCTGTGGTTGAACAGTTGTGAGGCATGCTCAAGGTCCTCGGTTCACTTCCCACCATATAGTGATGCACACGTGTTTAAAACTTGCAGATTTTGGTTATCCTTTGAACAAATTACCATAACTTCATATCATTTATACATTCTAGAGATGATTTAAAGTCTTTTGGGAAATGTGTGTAGATTATGTAAGCATTGCAGCTCAGATGGAAAGGGATTCTGGCAGTCGAGAGCCAAGGAATAAGTGCTACAGCTCAGATGGAAAAGTATACCGGTAGTCAGGGACCAGGGAATGCTGAGTGTTACAGCTTGGATGGAAGCATATTCTGGCTGCGGGGACCAGGAAATAACACTGGTCAGGGATGCATACATTCTGGCTCCGGGGAAAGGTTTGTTCAATTTGTAACAACTCTGCTCTGATAGGAGAGGGCTTCCTGAACCATAGATGTAACAGTTTGGCTGGTGCCCCAGCATGTAACAACTCCATTCTGCTGGGTGTTACAAGCCCTTCCCCGCTCTGCCTCTGCTCCGGAGTCTTCACTCAAACCTCATTCAAGAGGAAGGAATGCAGGAGAGTGACTGCCTCTGCCAGGGTGGAAAAAGAGCAACACCAAACTTAACAGACACAGGATTTTTTTTCCCCTTTGGTATTTCGAGACAGGGTTTCTCTGTGGCTTTGGAGCCTGTCCTGGAACTAGCTGTTGTAGATCTGGCTGGCCTCAAACTCACAGAGATCCACCTGCCTCTGCCTCCCGAGTGCTAGGATTAAACGTTTGGGCCACCACTGCCCGGCCAGATGCAGAATTTATATAGGGTTTCTTAGTGGAGGAGTTTTTCACTGGAGAAGATTTTAAGGGTGGGAATTAGATTTCAGTCCCTTGAGCTCAGATTGGCTAGATTGTTTTTTCTGTTCAGGGATTGGCTGGTTTTCGGCTCAGGGATTGTTTTTCTGCTCAGGGATTGTTTGGTTTTCGGCTCAGAGATTGTTTTTCTGCTCAGGGATTGGCTGGTTTTCGGTTCAGGGATTGTTTTTCTGCTCAGGGATTGGCTGGTTTTCGGTTCAGGGATTGTTTTTCTGCTCAGGGATTGGCTGGTTTTCGGTTCAGGGATTGTATTTCTGTTTAGGGATTGGCTGGTTTTCTGCTCAGGGATTGTCTGGTTTTCTACTCAGAGATTGTTTTTCTGCTCAGGGATTGGCTGGTTTTCGGTTCAGGGATTGTTTTTCTGCTCAGGGATTGGCTGGTTTTCGGTTCAGGGATTGTTTTTCTGCTCAGGGATTGGCTGGTTTTCGGTTCAGGGATTGTATTTCTGTTTAGGGATTGGCTGGTTTTCTGCTCAGGGATTGTCTGGTTTTCTACTCAGAGATTGTTTTTCTGCTCAGGGATTGGCTGGTTTTCTGCTTCTGGATTGGTTGGTTTTCTGCCTAGTTGGTCAGGGGCATATTTGGCTCTGGGTTCACGACCAAATTGTGTTTCTTTCACTGGCCTTTTTTAGCCTTTTAGCTCTAGTTTTGGGGCCAGGGCATATTTCTTTCACTGGCTCCGATTCTAGGGCCAAAGTGTGTTTCCTTGGCTCTGGTTTCAGAGTCAGGGTGTATTTCTTTGCTTCTGAGTTCAGGGCTAAAGCATTTCTTTCACTGGCTAGGGTCTCAGACCTAGGATGTGTTTCTTTCACTGGTCCCGATTTCAGGGCCGGAGTAGGTTTCTTTGGCTGGCCATTTTATTCTACAGATAATATACAAATACCCTATCATGGGGCTGGCGAGATGGCTCAGCGGTTAAGAGCATTGCCTGCTCTTCCAAAGGTCCTGAGTTCAATTCCCAGCAACCACATGGTGGCTCACAACCATCTGTAATGAGATCTGGTGCCCTCTTCTGGCCTGCAGGCATATATGTAGACAGAATATTGTATACTTAATAAATATTAAAAAAACAAATACCCTGTCATTTTATTTAAGGACTTGAGTTTCCACCAATTTTATTTTTAGGGATCCTGTAATCAGTGTTATTCTTAAAAAATATGGGGGGTTCCCAGCGGCAGCAGGAAGCCATGTGGCAGAACCCCCAATGCAGCAGGCACATGTGAGCAGACCCATGGAGCCATAAAAGCAGCTGCTAGCCCAGAAGAGACGGTTGCCGGTCCCCAGGGCGAGGGCGCACGCTGCGCAGATGGTGGCAGCGGGTAACAAACACATAAACACATAAGATAGGCATAGGTATTTATTAAAAAAGAAAAAGAGAGAGAAAGGGGGAGGGAGAGAGAGAGAGAGAGAGGGAGGGAGGGAGGGAGAGAGAGAGGAGGAGAGAGGCAAAGCCCCTTGTGTACACCGGGAGAGAAAACAGGGAAAAAGTGATGGTGGGCGAGGTTAGAGGTTAAAAGGAGTGGGAGTGGCTAGGGCTGGGACCGAAAGAATAACAATCAGGATTAATCAGATTTTTTTCCAGGGATGTGTATATACATTTTGGTGTTTTTTTTTTTTTTTTTTTGAGACAGGGTTTCTCTGTAGCCTTGGAGCCTGTCCTGGAACTACCTCTAGTAGACCTGTCCTCGAACTCCCAACAGATCTGCCTGTCTCTGCCTCCCTGTCCCTGCCTCCCGTGTTCTGGGGTTAAAGGCATGTGCCAACACCGCCTGGCTTTTTTATTTTTATTTTTTGTATATACATTTTAAAGGGAGCATTTAAGAAGCTGGATATTAAAACAAAAACATGCCTCCGATGGATGTTTGGAATCACTTGGCTAGAATGCAGGAAAAGTTAAGTGCTAGGAGAAAGGAGCCCCCATGTGCCACCTAGTAAGTTGATTTGGCATGAGCCAGCCATGAAAGGCATAACAATTTCGGTCGAACAAGTTAAGCTGCATAACATCAACGGAAGCAGGGTTGCGGGCCATTATCAGCAGTAGTACATTAAGTCTCCTCCTTTGAGAGGTAGGGAAGGCTTCACTGAAAAGATAGCACTTGAGCTGGGGATTTAGGGATTAGCAGAGGAGACTGGCAGGACATTCCAGAGTCCGCAAGAGAAAGAAAGCACCGAACACAAAAGAACCTTACCGTCCAGCAGCTCTGAGTAGCCTAGCAGCTGTATTAGGGTTCTTTTTGGATTAAAGTGACTTAAAAGAGAGGCGGGCATTTTTTCCCTTCTCTCTAGGGCCCATTTCCCTTACAGCTAGCTCATTGCTTTGACCGGGCACACATACTGCGGGGGCTCAGTATAAATAGAAGCAGACACAGTGGTCCAGCCTACTGGTGTTCAAGGGCACCTAAGACTCGTTTTTCACACGCTCCCTCAGTGTGACCTTGGCTAAGTCCCTAGTCCAAAGGAGTACAGTTGTTATTTGGCTAACATTTTGTTCTTGAATGCGAGTGGGAAGCGCCAGGAAGAGGCTGGCTGAGGCATGGGCCCTTCAATCATCCCCGAATCCAGGAGGCCAGCCAGGTCGCCCTGGCCTTCAACCACCGACATTCAGTTCCTCCTCCACTCCGGCAGGGGGCAAGGGCAGCGGCTGGGGCCACTGGAGCTGGTGGAGGCCGCGGGGCGGACCAAAGCCGCAGCGGGCGGCGAGCGCAGTGGGCGGGGCGGCCGGGCCGGGCGGCGGCGCTGCAGTGACTCGCTGGGCCCGGCAGCGGCAGCGGCTTCTGAGGTTCCGGAGAAGCGGACTGGGTGGCCGGCGGGTCCCTGCGGCCTCCAGCGACCTTTGTGCAGCGCCCCCCACTCCTCGGGTGGCTGCAGTGGGCACACCCGGGGGCGGTGGCCACCGCGGACAGGTTAGCGTGGGGGAAGGGGCGAGCGTCTGAGTAGCCCATCTCCAGCACCGGAGTACGAGCCGGCCCATCTCCCACCATGTCCGACGAGACGTCGGCCACCACTTCCTATGAGAAGTTTCTAACCCCAGAGGAACCCTTCCCGCTCCTAGGAGCCCCTCGTGGGGTGGGCACCTGCCCCAGCGAGGAACCCGGCTGCCTGGACATCAGCGACTTCGGCTGCCAGCTGTCCTCCTGCCATCGCACGGATCCGCTCCACCGGTTTCATACCAACAGGTAAGGAGCTCTTCCGAGAGCAGGGGCGGACTTCCCGCAGGCGGCTGGGAGATGCCGGGTCGCTCTCCTGCCGGCTGCTCTTGGTCCCTCGTGCTGGGCTGAGCCGTGAGCTACCCCCTCCCCCATCTTCCTTTGACCAGCGCTCTTCCCCAGCTCCTCCCAGTTCACCCCCTGCCCTCTGATTTTTCTTAAGACCGGTTTCCCTGCGCCTTCTTTCTTCTTTTCCCCTTTCCTCTTTGGACTCTACTGATTCCTTCCTTCCAGATCTTCTCCTTTACCTCTTCGTGACCCCCGCCCCCATCTGTACACCGAGAATCTTAAACCCCAAACTCTTGATTTTTAGATTCATCTTCCAAAGTTTAACCCCTTCCATTTCCGGCACACGATTTCAGGGAGCCCCAAATCGATCTGTGGATCTTATCGAACCTCCCCTTTCTCGATATTTAACCCCGTTCTAATCCACGTTGTACCAGAGCATTGGGAAATTAGTGTCCCCGCCGCCTCCCCCTTGTTGCTTTGAAAGCAGGATCTCCTGTAGCTTAGTCTCTCTCAGCAAACTGGTTACACAGTGAGGATGACCTTGAACTCCTGGCACCCCCTCCCCGCCTTTCCCAAATTCTGGGATTACAAACATTTGTTATGTCCAACTAAGTTTACTGTATTTTAATCAATTCAGTTTATAATTTTCTTTTTGCAGCACTGTGGATTGATACCAGAGCCTCATGCATGCTAATCATTCTGCCAAGTGAGCTATACCCTTAGTTACCCTAGAAACTAGTCAGTTTTTTTTCTCCTTCCTTTGTGAACACCTTGCATTACTTCTGTAGGCTGTCCCAAAATGTAAGCTCTGGAAGATTCCTTCCTAAAACATACCACCTGGTTTGCATCTCTGGCGAGGGAAGTAGAGCGAGTGTAGGATGGGTTAATTTGTACAAATAATTTCTTCAGAGGGTTCATCTAAATTATTTTATTGGAAGGCAATGTTCTGGACATGCAAGCGTTTAAGTGTTTTATCTAATTTGAGCAGTTTGAAATGGGTTTTCAATTTGGCCTCAACTTTTAAAAATGATTTATTTTCAAGTGTGTGTGTGTGTCAGGGGTGGGTACGTGTATGAAAGTGCAGGTGTCTATGGAGGCCAGAGACCTCAGACTCCCTGGAACTGGAGTTACAGCTGGTTGTGAACAGCCTGTATGTGGATGCTGGGAAGGGGTTTGGCTCGGCTGGGAGAGCAGTACATGCTGTTAACCGTGGAGCCTTGGCTCTAGCCCCTCAACTTCACACACACACACACACACACACACACACACACACACACACACACACCACCTTCCCCCCCCCCCCCCAGGACTGGCAGAGTGTGGATAAGAGAAGAGGGAAATGATCCATCTATGGATTAGAAATAAGGAATCCAGTTCTGGTTTCTGGTCCAAGTTTGCTATGTGTGTTTGGTTACATCTATCCATATTTTGCATATATTCCCCCCAATCCTTAAATCGACCTATCTTTACTGTGTAATTCATGCATTTACATATATAATGAGGTTTTGTTTTTGTTTTTTCGAGACAGGGTTTCTCTGTGTTACAGTCTTAGCTGTCCTGGAACTAGCTCTGTAGACCAGGTTGGGCTCAAATTCACAGAGATCCGCTTGCTTCTGCCTCCTGAGTGCTGGGATTTAAGGCATGCACCACCACTGCCTGGTTTATAATGAGATTTTAAAAAGTAAATTTACAGTTTGGGGAAAGAAAATGTTATAGCTTAATAATCATCTAGACAGGACAGGCTCCAAAGCCACAGAGAAACCCTGTCTCGAAAAACCAAAAAAAAAAAAATCGTCTAGAATTTCGGCACAACACATTTTAAAACGAGATGACAGGGAGTTTCTGATAAGCTAAGTCTTCATTGCATAATGAAGAAACTGAGGCCCAGAGATAGAAACCAAGTGTGAAGTTCATAATTTCTAGTCTATGACCTTTCAGTCAGACTACACCTTTGGAGCCGGTGAGAAAACTTGAATTAGAACTAAAGGATTGCTGGCCATGGTAGTACACTCCTTTAATCCCAGCACTCAGGAGGCAGAAGCAGGGGGATTTCTTGAGTTCGAGGTCAGCGTGGTTTATAGAGTAAGTTCCAGGACAGCCCAGGCTGGTACACAGAGAAGCCCTGTCTTGAGAATAAAAAGCCAAAACAGGAAAGAAAAAAACAACTAAAGAATCTAATGTTATTAGTGATCACAGAGCTTTCTTAAACTAAGTCTATTTAGCCCATGATATAACAAACATACATAGAAAATTGACAAAATTAAGTGTGCTTAAAGTATTTAATTTTTGAAGCACTAGACAAAGTTATATGCCCAGTACATTTAAATAATTTCAGAATTTGCCATCTCTGCTGATTGATCGAGGATAAGCACTGCAAAATCTGGTGATTAAGGGTAAGGGACGGTGAGAGTTGAGGGCCTAGAGAAATGGCTCCATGGTCAAGAGCATGTAATGCCCCAGAGAGGACACAGATTCGGTTCCCAGCATTCAAGGAATTTTGTTTGTTTGTTTTTCTTTTACAACGCGTTCTCTGTTATCACCCATTCAAGACTCTTTTAAGGTCAAGACTGTTTTCCAGAATAGGGCAGCCAGGGTGGAAAGGGTAGGCTCCAATTAAGGCTCTGCTTTTTGAACTCAAACATAATTTCTCCTACTTCCTGTCTGCCTATTTATTTAGTTATTTTTGTTTACTTCAGACAAGGTCTCGTTAAGTAGTCTAGGCTGGTCTGGAACTCGCTGTATAGCCCACGCTGGGCTACAACTTGAGACAGTTCTATCCTGCTTTCCTGAGTACTAGGTTTGAAGCAGGAGCTACCAAACCCGGATTGACTGTTTCATTTTGAATATCCCTTTTCAACACATCTTTTCACAAGGCTTGGAACAATAAGCAGGAATCCCAGATACGTGTATTTTTCATCAGAAAGTAGGGGAGAAAGGAGTTATATATATATATATATATATATATATATATATATATATAGAGAGAGAGAGAGAGAGAGAGAGAGAGAGAGAGAGAGAGAGAGAGAGAGAGATAGATATATATACATATACACACACAAAATGGATTTTTGCCCCAGACTACCTTGTTTATTATTATTGCTATCTTAATATGTGTTTGTTTGGCTAGAGGTTTGAGATAGGGTTTCATGTAGTTAAGTGTAGCATTGAATTTGTTATCTTCCTGTCTCTGTCTCTAAGTGTCAAGATTATAGGCATATGTCACTAAACTTGATGACTTTTTCCCCCCTCTCCTTTTTCTTTATTTTCTTGATTTTATTTTTTTGGTTTTTTGAGACAGGGTTTCTCTGTGTAGTTGTGCCTGTCCTGGAACTCACTCTGTAGACCAGGCTAACCTGGTCTATAGGCTAACTCACGAGCTCACTTCGGCCTCCTGAGTGCTGGGATTAAAGGCATTCATCACCACTGCCTGGCTCTTTTCTGTTTCCCTCCCTCCCTCCCCCCCTCAGAAAGTTTTATTGCTCTGTAGCCCAGGCTGGCTTGGACTTCACTATTCTACCCAGACTGGCCCTAGACTCATGGAGACCCTACTTCCCCAGTGTGAGGCTTCATACCTGGCTTGTCTTTCTTTTTAGATCTTTTCACACTCAAGCAGTGTTCTGCCTTCTTGCCTTTCTTCAGAATTGTGTTTGAGGAGATCATATGCTTGCTGCTGATTCTTTTCCGGGAGAAGCAAGCAGCTAAGTCATATATGTGGGCACAGTTTAATTTCGGGAGTTCTTTTATTTTGGAGTTGAATGCATCCCTTTTTTGCTTCACATCATTTGCCAAGTCACGCCACAGTCCACAGACCAGGTCTGAATAGTTGAGCATAAAAATCCAGCTTAAGATTTAGTCATTATAAAACAAACTTTATTGCATCCAGGAACTTGTCAGTGATTAGATATTTGGTTTATCTTGATTTTGTTCCCTCTTTGTTACCAGATAAGAAAATGGCCAGACTGTTTAAATACTACCCTTGCTAAGGGCCTTGTGATGATGACAATTTTGTGCCTTCTCATTTATCAGATACCAGGCTGTATCTACAGTCTCATTAGCCCAGGGAGTCCTGGCACTAGTACTAATGGCTTCTAAAGTTGAATCTCATCCGTGACATTGATTACCATACCTACAGACTAGATTTGGGGAAAAGTAAATTCCATGACAAGGAAATGCCTTTATTAAGGAACTCACTGTCCATAATTGTGGTGGCACACAGAAATGCCAAGGTAGGAGAATCACTTGAGCCCAGGAGTTTGAACCAGGTCTGGGTTAAGTTTCTCAACTCCATCTCAGAAACATTTACCTTTTCCTATGATTATATTTTATGATGTAATTGGGTTTGTCTAGAATTTTGGAAGAGAAGAATAAATTTTGATAAGTCAAAAATGAGTAGATTTATAAACAAAATGTCGGGATTAAGTATATATGCATGCTTAAGACATTTCCTTTTGGTGAGGTTTTTCCATAGTAAAAAGAGGTTTCGTTTACCTTCCTTTGATTTCTTGTTTCCTTCCCAACAATGTTGGTAAGTCCTATAACTCAAATATGAGATGAAAGAGGAGAATAAAACTGCCAGATGAGTCGTTCCCTTCATCTGTCAGGGGACTATGTCATCAACATAAACCCTTGTGAAAAGCGAATGGGTGAGGAGATTGCCTGATTTTTGTGTACCTTTCCGGCAGGATGTGAAATGAGCTTCTGAATACATCAGTTTCTCAGTTGGGTGATTGGTTCTTGCAGAACTAGAGATTGTCACCTGGCGGTGATGGCGCACGCCTTTAATCCCAGCACTCGGGAGGCAGAGGCTGGCGGATCTCTGTGAGTTCAAGGCCAGCCTGGTCTACAGAGCTAGTTCCAGGACAGGCTCCAAAGCCACAGAGAAACCCTGTCTCGAAAAAACCAAAAAAAAAAAAAAAAAAAAAAAAAAAAAGAACTAGAGATTATCCTAGAGCCTCATGCATGCTGAGCCAATACTCTACTGCTATTGTATATCCCTTGTCCTATGTTTATTTTCATCTTACAGAATCTTGCTGAGCTGCCCAGGCTAGCCATGAAGTTACACTCCTTTCTACACCTCCTGAGCACTAGGGATTACAGCCGTGGAGCAGCAAGGCCAGGCCCAGATCAGTTGTGAGCTATTATAGCCACCTATTTTGTCAGCACTGTAGGGGATAAAGACATTTAGGGACTGCTCTTTACCACTGAGATACATCCCCATCTCCAGGCTTGTGCTGTTTATACTCCTGTAATCTTCCCACGTAGGCATGGAACTGGAGGTTCTTCAGGCTTGCGTGCCAAGCACTTTAACCCATCTTGATCGCCTCATGGTTTTTGCTTTTTAAATACAGTCTCATATAGTTATATAGTCCTAACTGGCCTGGAACTCACTGTGAAGACCAAATTGTCCTGGGACTTATGTTGCTGCTTCTCCTCCTATCTTTACTTCCTGAATGCTGGGATTAGAACAGGCCTGCACCATGCCCTTCTCTTTTATCTTCTCTCATATATCACATCCCAACTGCATATGGTCCGCCCACCGTTTTCCCCCACCTTCCTTCTCCGTATCTACCACTGTCTCTCCCCTCAGAAAAGGGCCTAGCTCTTAGCTCTTCTCTCTCTCTCTCTCTCTCTCTCTCTCTCTCTCTTTCTTCTGTTTTTTTTTTCGGGGGGGGGGTGGTTTTTTGAGACAGGATTTTTCTGTGAAACACTCCTGGCTGTCCTGGCCTCCAACTCACAGAGATCTGCCTGCCTCTGCTTGGATTAAAGACATGTACTGCCACCACTTGACCTGCCTAGCTCTTTTTTTAATTTTAAAAACTTTTCTAATTAATTTTATTTTTGACATGCTGGCCTGGAACACACTGTATCCTAGGGTCCTCTTGAATTTTGCTCTGTAGCCTGAGCTGGGCTCAAGCTCATAAAATATTCCTTCCTGCTGTAGCTTGCTGAGTACTGGGATCAGGCTTGAGAAAAGCAGACGTTTTTTTTTTTCCAAGGGATTTTATTTTATTATTTTTTTTATTTTTATTTTTTAAATTTATTTATTTATTAAGGATTTCTGCCTCGTCCCCGCAACCGCTTCCCATTTCCCTCCCCCTCCCCCGATCAAGTCCCCCTCCCTCATCTGCTCGAAGAGCAATCAGGGTTCCCTGACCTGTGGGAAGCCCAAGGACTGCCCACCTCTATCCAGGTCTCGTAAGGTGAGCATCCAAACTGCCTAGGCTCCCACAAAGCCAGTACGTGCAGTAGGATCAAAAACCCACTGCAATTGTTCTTGAATTCTCAGTATTCCTCATTGTCCGCTATGTTCAGCTAGTCCGGATTTATCCCATGCTTTTTCAGACCTAGGCCAGCTGGCCTTGGTGAGTTCCCAATAGAACATCCCCATTGTCTTAGTGTGTGGGTGCACCCCTCGTGGTCCTGAGTTCCTTGCTCGTGCTCCATCTCCTTCTGCTCCTGATTTGGACCTTGAGATTTCTGTCCGGTGCTCCCGTGTGGGTCTCTGTCTCTGTCTCCTTTCATCACCTGATGAAGGTTAATATTCATGAGGATGCCTATATGTTTGTCTTTGGATTCACCTTATTTAGCTTCTCTAGGAACATGAATTATAAGCTCAATGTCCTTTATTTATGGCTAGAAACCAAATATGAGTGAGTACATCCCATGTTCCTCTTTTTGGGTCTGGCTTACCTCACTCAGGATAGTGTTTTCTATTTCCATCCATTTGTATGCAAAATTCAAGAAGTCGTTGTTTTTTACTGCTGAGTAATACTCTAATATGTATATATTCCATAAAAAGCAGACGGTTTTATTTTAGAATTTAAATGACTGCTTATCAAAATAACCAAGTCTTTAGTCCATATGTATACTAGAACAATCTTGGGAAGAAATGCTATTGGCTTTCCTCTTTAAAAAAAAATTACCCTGCAATTAGAACAGCAAGCTTAATTGTTAAAGTCAAACACCATAAATATTGGCAGTTTTGTCTACATTTTTCTCTTCAAATTCTAACTACAACCATATCATTACTCTCATCCTTTGAGTCTAATGTTATGGTCATATTTTGGTGTTCGACAGCATTAAAATGTAAGGGCTCAGGCTGGAGAGATGGCTCAGTGGTTAAGAGCACCAGCTGCTCTTCCCCAGGACGAGGATTCCATCCCCAGCACCCTCCTGGCAACTCATAACCATCTGTAAGTCCATTTCCAAGGAATCCAGTGCTTACTTCTGGCCTCTCTGAGCACCAAGCATGCACATGGTATGCACACCCATACACATAAAATAGTTAAGCAATTTAAAAGTATAAAGGCTTGTAATTTTCAATGAATCCGTGCTGAACACACACTCAACATTCATTGAGAATTCAAAACTATCAGAACAGTCTAAAAGAATCTTATTTAAATTTTTATTTCAAAAGCTCTTTATAGGAAATTGAAGGCTCTTTAAAAAGCCGCTCTTTTCTCAGAGAGAATATTGGCAACACTGTGTTTCTTTTCATTTTTTTTCTATATATAAATACAGATTGAGGATTGCTCATGTGAAATACTTGGAATCTGATGTTTCCAATTTTATATTTTTTGGTTGCAGTATTCACATACATAATGAGATATGTTAGAGATGTGACCAAAGTCTAAATGCTGAATTTATGTTTCACATGAGTAGTGCAGGCATAGCTTGAAGAATTTTTTTTTTAATTTTTTTTTAAATATTTATTTATTATGTGTACAATGTTCTGTGTCTATGCCTGCAGGCCAGAAGAGGGCACCAGACCTCATTACAGATGGTTGTGAGCCACCATGTGGTTGCTGGGAATTGAACTCAGGACCTTTGGAAGAGCAGGCAATGCTCTTAACCACTGAGCCATCTCTCCAGCCCCCAGCTTGAAGAAATTTTATATAATATTTTTAGCATACCTTTATTTTGACTGTACCCCACATCATATGAGGTCAGGGTGGAATTATCCTATTTATAGTATAAAGCTTGCCTGACAAAAGTTTTGGATTTGCGGCTTTTTTTCTCTCTCTCCTGTGTGTGTGTTCACAATTTAATTTGTGAACTGTTTATTGCAATTATGTATTTTTCTATTTTTTCTCGTGTTCACGTGTGTTTACTGTGTGAGTATGTGCTATGCGTTTGTGTGTGTAGGCTCAAGTGGTGTTGATAGTTGTTTTTCTCTGCTCTCCTGGTTCATTCAGGCAGGATCTCTCAGTTGAAGCCAGTGTTTGCTTATACAGCTAGTTTGTCTTACCAGCTTGTCCAGGGTGTGTGGGGGGGTCCCCTCTCTCAGCCTTTAGAACGCTAGAATTACTGGTGGACAATATTCCCCACCATAAATATTTTCATGGGTTCTGGGATTGAAATTCTGGTCCTTGGGCTTGTGGTGCAAGTGCTTTAACCACTGAAGCACCTCCCCAGCCCAGAACTCTTAGTCTGAAAATGCCAGTGTTGAGATATAGCTGTCATTCTTGATGCTTTGAGGTCCTTTCTTTCTTTATTATTGATTTTTATTGAGCTCTCCATTTTTCTCTGCTCCCCTCTCTGCCTTTCCCCTCCCCTTCAACCCTCTCCCATGGTCCCCATGCTTCCAATTTACTCAGGAGATCTTGTCTTTTTCTACTACCCAAGTAGATTATATCTATGTAAGTCTCTCTTAGAGTCCTCATTGTTGTCTAAGTTCTCTGGGATTGTGATTTGTAGGCTGGTTTGCTTTGCTTTATGATTAAAAATCACTTATGAGTGAGTACATGTGATAATTTTCTTTCTGTGCCTGGGTTACCTCACTCAATATATTTTCTAGCTCCATCCATTTTCCTGCAAATTTCAAGGTATCGTTATTATTTTCTGCTGTGTAGTACTCCATTGTGTAAATGTACTACATTTTTTTTTATCCAATTTTCCATCTAGGGGCATTTAGGGCATTTATTTTTTCTTTTTAAAATAACATTGTTTTTCAGGCAATGGTGGCACATGCCTTTAATCTGAGTACTTGGGAGGCAGATGCAGGTGGATCTCTGAGTTTGAGGTCAGGCTGGTCTACAGAGTGAGTTCCAGGACAGCTAAGACTACACAGAGAAACCCTGTCTTGAAAAAATAAAAACCAAACAACAACAACAAAACAATAGAATAATATTATATATGCATATTTGTAATACATCTTTTATTTTTCAAATTTCTATTTGGGGAAGGGAGTGGATTCCTAGAAGGGGAATTATAAACCTCTTGTTCCCATAGAACCAAGTTCCAGAAATAGATAAATATTACTTACTTTGTTTTATCTGCATTGCTTAAAGATAAGAAGAATTATATTTCTAAATTAGACTAGCTATACATATATGGAGTTTAAAAATCTGTGACAGGAAAAGGTGCTATTTTTCTGTTTTGCCAATTTTTTGTTTTAGCTGTGAATCCTTTTCACTCGATGCTGATAAAAAAAGTCCGTGGCATCTGAGAGGATTCTAGAGCCTTGTTTTACACACACACACACACACACACACACACACACACACACACACACACACACCTGGAAGCCCAAGGAGCACAGTAAGAGTACAAAAGCAAGCAAAGGCCTGACTCTTGTCAGTGATTGACTAGTTATTGTTAAGTGTGGCAGACAAACTTCATGTGAAGAACGTCATTATTGCTCAGGGAGGCAAACATATTTCCACAGGATTTTTGCATGCTGAAAGGCAATTCTAATTAAAAACAATTAGTTGCAGCTTCCCCCAGCACTGAAGATATTATCTGGCACTTAGCTATTACTAACAACTGTTGAATGGGTGAATGAACAAAGGTAGGACAGTTCCTGAAAACCGACACAAGGTTGTATTCTGGTCCAAACACACACATGCGCGTATATGTGTAAATTTAGTGGATAGTGTATTTAGTGTTTTTTTTTTTAGCATGTGTTAAGTTTTCTATATGGGTTTTCATATAATCCCTCACAGTAACTCAGCCAAAGGTTAAAGACTTTAAAAAATAATCACACTACCCCCAGACTGCAAAAGTCCTTCGTCACAAATATCCTAAGTGGGTTTTGTTAATGTCTTCACGTTGTGTGGTTCTGGGGTTCCTGATGTTACTTCTCTTGTGCTTTTGAAGGTGGAACCTAACTTCTTGTGGAACAAGTGTCGCAAGCTCGGAATGTAGCGAGGAGCTGTTTTCGTCCGTTTCCGTGGGAGATCAAGATGATTGCTATTCGCTGTTGGATGATCAAGACTTCACTTCTTTTGACCTATTCCCTGAGGGAAGTGTCTGCAGTGATGTCTCCTCATCTATCAGCACTTACTGGGATTGGTCAGACAGCGAATTTGAGTGGCAGGTAAGATTTTCTTTTCCTTCTTACTAACATTCTTATTAGATAAGTAAAAGTGGGTTTTGAGTGGCAGGTAAGTCTCCCCCCCACTTGTTAACATCATTATTAAATAAGTAAAGGTGTAAATTCTCTCAAGTTTCTCATTTTTACCTCCAAGTATTTGTTTATTTTAATTTTATTTTTTTGCATGTGCCACTCACCTCTTCTTGGACCTTAATTCTCAGGTTATGAAAAGGTTCAGTCTGACTTGAATTCTTCATGATTGGGAGCTGGCAGGAAGTCACGTTAAAAAGCACAGAGTGCTTTCTATTCTGGTTCCTTTTCGGTGGTACTTGTACCATTGCTCATAATTGAGTTCTTTGTAAAAAGCCTAAGTTGTTAGCTCCAAGTAGCTGAAACACACATAAGCTATAGGTCAGCCCCATGCTAACGCTAGTGATGGTCTCTTTTCTTGTGTTGACATTCTTTTTGTAATACTGCTCATAACCAATCTGAAATGGAACAGCAATGACTTTGGGGATGAAATCTTCCATCAGTATTCAGTATGGCAGCTCTTCCAGTTTAACATCCATTGCCTTCTCTTTCACTAGTATGACTGATGCCACCTTGGAGTCTTGGTGAAGTCAATTTTCTTTTGTATGTTTTGCAGAGTGTGTCATACAGTTAAGAAATAGATGGAATGCACATTCTATAATATTGCTAATATGCATTTTAGGCTTCTGATCCTACAGTCATCCTTTCGTAGATTTTCGTGTATTAAGCACTCAGCACTTTACTATGCAAATGTACTCTCCCTATTTCATAATTGATAGCATTCTTGTGCTTAGAAGACACATCAGATTATATTAGATATCAAATATGATAAGTTGTTTCTATCACAGTCATCTAATTTTTGGTTCTCTTATCCGAAGTATGCTAGTTTATTATTTTATATTCTTTTTTCACATAGATGTTTTTCTGGCCACAATAATTTTTTTTCTTGGGGCATATATAATATGTAAAATGTCTTTGTGGCAAGTTGTCTACAAATACTGCATTATAATAAATGTGATATATTAGAAAATGTATGTTGCTTTATTGGAACATCCATTTTGTGATTGTAAAAAAATCATATTAAAAAGTCTTCCCTTGCATATGCTGCATGTTTTATTCAACAGATAAACTTGAATCTCTGATATTTTAACAGTCATCTGAATATATGAACTTATATTTTTAAAAAGGGTTCAGATATTATTTGAGTTAAAACTATTTTTATGAAATTATGAAATAATACGAGGTGGTATAAATTAAAAGTCTCAAAAACTCTTCTGGTTACCACTGTGAAGCGCTTTTACAGATAGAAGTGTATGTTCCTATATACATAGTATGTATGTTCATATATAAATATTTCACTCAGTAATTGTATGTTTTTTTTCAGATTCTGAAATATCTCATTCATTTTCAGAGCCGTATTGTAACTGTCACAGTGTTTTTTAGTTGGCTTCAGTTTTGTGTATATATGTGCTATAAAGAGTGATATGCTAAGCTAAGAGGTTTTAAAGAGGAAAAAATAATTTACCACCCCCATTTTTTGTGTGTTATTTCAGCTTCTGTTCCACATAGAGATGCAAATATACGTCAGATAAAAGTTTATTTTTTACCTTTAAAAATGATAGAATTGAGCATTTAAATAATTTAAAAACATAATTAAATGCTCATTAATATACTCACAGTCCTGCAGAGGCATCACCACTGATTCCAGGGTATTTCCATAATCGCCCTCTCCCACACTCACACACAAGGGAACTGTATGCCTGTTAAGCACAGAGCTTCACTTACACTCTGCCTTTGTTATCTGGCAAACACCAATCTATTCTGTAGATTTATCTGTAAAATGTTTTCTATTATTTTTTGTGTTGTGTTTGTGTGTGTGCGCATGCACGTGTAGCACCATGTGCATGTGGAGGTCGGAGGATGAATTCTGAGGGAGTTCTCTCTCCACTACGTGCATCCCAGAAATCAAACCTAGGTGGTCAGACTGGACTGTAAGTTCCTTTCCTCTCTGAGCTCTCCTGATGACCTCGGTTTCCTGTTCTCTGTGTAAATGGACGTACACAATTATATAGAGCTGTTGTGCTGTTTTCAAGGTTCATCCATATTGTAGCATGGATTTTATTCCTCTCTGGTTTGAATTTCTCCATCTTGGTCTATACTCGATGTTTATCTGTTTTATTTCAACCAGCATGGTGAATGTGAAGTGGTGTCATACTGTGGTTTGGTTTCACATTTCTCTGATGTGTAATGTTGAGCACCTTTTCATACTTACATCATTTTCTTAAGATTTATTTATTGTGTGTTCAATGCTCTGCCTCCATGTGTGGCCGCACGCCAGAAGACAGTGCCAGTTCTCATTACAGATGGCTGTGAGCCACCATGTGGTTGCCGGAAATTGAACTCAGGACCTCTGGAAGAACAGCCAGTGCTCTTAACGTTTGAGTCATCTCTCCAGCCCCGTTTTTCTCTTTTTATTGTTTTTATTGAGCTATACATTTTCCCCATTCCTCTGCATGTGTTTTTCTTCATTGTGCCTATGCTGTTGTATTAAAAACTGCTTTACTCAAGATGATGAAATTTACCTGTTTCTTCTTAGAGTTTAGAGATTTAGTTCTTACATGTATAGGCCTTTGATGTGTTTTGATTTTTCTCTGTGTATGTTCCCCCCCACACACACCTCCTGTATTTTTTCCTAGTTGGAAAGGAAAGCTTCCAGTCTTTCCACTGAGTGTAATGTTAGTGTAGTTTTTCAATAAATTCCCTGTATGATAGAGAAGAATTTCTCGTCTACTCTCAGTTTATACAAATTCATGGCTGTGGATGTTGGTTTCTAGGTATTTTTTTTAATCCAGCATCATTTGCTAAAGTCTGTTGTTTTTCTCATCAAATCGTCTTGGCACCCTGCTGCAAATGGCTTTGGCTCTGGACTCACAGTTCTCCTGTCTTAATACCAGCATTTGTCCTTGTGCTTGTACAGCACTGTTTGGGAAGTGTGCGTTCTCCCATGTTGTTGTTGTTTGCTTGGTTTTTGCTTTTTTTTTTTCCAGACAGGGTCTCTCTATGTAACCCTGGTTGGCCTGTCTATGTAGATCAAGCTGGCTTTGAACTAGATCCACCTGCCTCTGACTCTCACATGCTGGGGTTCAAGACTTGCACTCCTGCTCCCAAACAGTGTTTTTTTAATGAAAGTTGACTTTTTTATTAAATTTTTTTAATACGATCTTTTCTCATTTTAGACAGCTGTCCCCATTTCTACTCCCTCCCTTCCTACCACCCCAGTCTTTCCCTCATCCCATACCACTTCCATCCACTCCTCAGAAATGGTAAGGCTTCCCATGGGGAATCAACAAAGTTGGACACTTCACTCTGAGGCAAGACCAAGGCCCTCTCCCCTATATCTAGGCTGAGCAAGGTATCCCTCCAAAGAAAATGTGCTCCAAGATGCCAGTTCAAGCACTAGGGATAAATCCTGGTCCTACTGCAGTGGCTCCACAGACTGCCCAAGCCTCACAACTGTCCCCCACATTCAGTGGGCCTAGCTTGGTCCTATGTAGGTTCCCCTGCTATCAGTCCAGAGTCAGTGAGCTCTCACTAGCTCAGATCAGCTGTTTCAGTGGCTAGCAACATCATGGTCTTGACCCCTTTGCTCATATATTGCACCTCTCTCTCTTGGACTGGTCTCAGGTAGCTTGGTCGAGTGCTTCGCTGCAGATCTCTGTATCTGCTTCCATCAGTTGCTGGGAGAAGGTTCTATGATAACAATTAAGGTAATCATCAAATTGATTACAGGGGAAGGCCAGTTTAGCTGTCCTCTTCACTGCTGCTTAGAGTCTTAGCTGGGGTCATCCTGTGGATTCCGAGGAATTTCCTTAGTAC
The DNA here is from genome assembly GCF_018167655.1 of Microtus oregoni. Taxonomy (NCBI): domain Eukaryota; kingdom Metazoa; phylum Chordata; class Mammalia; order Rodentia; family Cricetidae; genus Microtus; species Microtus oregoni. The sequence goes on from NW_024543230.1 coordinate 723,116, forward strand.
CATGTTTCTCACTAGCCCTTTAATGGCTCCCTCAAGATATCTCTTTCCTCTCTCTCCCTCTCTGTCCTTCTCCTTTCTTGAGCATCCTGTTCCCTCATATTCTCCTCCTCCTTTCCCTTTCCCCCTCCCTATCTCCTTCCACCTTTCCTCAATGTTTTCAGGAGATCTTGTCTGTTTCCCCTTCCCAGGGGGATCTATGTATGTCTCTCTTAGGGTTCTCCTTGTTACCTAGTTTCTCTGGGATCTTGGACTGTAGGCTGGTTTGCCTTTGCTTTATGTCTAATCTTATGAGTGAGTACATACCATGTTTGTCTATCTGAGTCTGAGTTACCTCACTCAGGATGTTTTATTTTCCTAGTTCCATTCATTTGCATGCAAATTTCAAGATGTCACTGGTTTTTTTTTTTTTTTTTTTTTTTTTTTTTTTTTTTACTACTGAGTAGTACTCCACTTTATCTCTTCTTCAGTTGAGGGGCACCAATGTCATTTCCAGGTTCTGGCTATTAGGAATAATGCTGCTATGAACACAGTTGAGCAAATTTCCTTGTGGTATGAGTGAGCATCCATTGGGTATATGCCCAAGAGTGGTGTTGCTGGGTCTTGAGGTAGATTGAGTCTCAATTTTCTGACAAACCACAACACTGATGTCCAAAGTAGCTGTATACGTTTGCACTCCACCGGCAATGGATGAGTGTTCCCTTTACTCTGCATCCTCTCCAGCATAAGCTATCATTGGTGCCTTTTATCTTAGCCATTCTGACTGGTGTACGATCACAGAGTATCACAGAGTCGTTTTAATTTGCGTTTCCCTGATGGCTAATTTCTCTGATGTTGAGCAATTCCTTAAGTATCTTTCGGCCATCTGCAATTCTTCTGTTAAGAATTCTCTGTTTAGATCTGTATCCCATTTTTTGATTGGATTATTTGGTAATTTGAGGTTTAATTTCTTGAGTTCTTTATTTATTTTGGAGATCAGCCCTCTCTTTGTGGGGTTAGTGAAGATTTCCCCATTCTATAAGCTGCTGTTTTTGTCTTAGTGACTGTGTCCTTTGCTTTTAGAAACTTCTCAGTTTCAGAGCTGATAAACACGTTCAGTTAATGTGGCAGGATACAAAAATCAACTAAAAGATATCAGTAGGCCTCCTACATACAAATGATAAAGGGGCTCTCCAAACCCGCCTTTTCCTAGTACTGTGTAATGTCTGAACGTGTTCTTTGTTACTGGCTGCCTTCCTACCATTTCCATTGTAAAAATTGACAGAAGTACGTACTGTCTTGGTATTCTTCAAATGGTGTTTCCCTCAAATAGGCATAGACAATTCCAGCACATTTCTGGAAAACATTTTTAGGGGAGGAATTCTGTTTCAGATTCCATTTACAGGTTTTCACAAGAGCTGGAGGTATCTGTGGTAAGGGAACTTCTGACTTCTCTTTGAAGAATCTATTTAAGATGGCTAGCCCCAAACTCTCTTTGCTCCTCTTCAGTGGTAACTTCATACTCTGCCACTGCATCCAAGAATTCAATGCATCTCTTTAGGTCTGGTTTTGTATCACAGAATTGTCTGAAAAGAAGTCTTCCTATTGGCTGCTTGTCACAAAGGCTGCTAAAATCCTTTTCTTGACGAGCCTTCAGTAGCAGAGTATTGGCCGTGATGTTCTCGAGTTCCATGCTGTGACGGAGGTCGAACTTTTCGGGGTGCAGGCAACAGAAGCGGGGAAGGCTGGCGGGGAAGAGACCCTAGAGCCACAGTCGCAGGCTCCGTGCATGCCTCGTCCTGCGGGGGACAGGGCTTCAGGATACTGAGTGCCTCCGCAGCTTCTTCCTCCGTTTCTTTTGGCGTTGTCACCACTGCCTCCAGGAGCGCCTTTGTCCCCGCTGCTGCCGCCGCCTTCATCGCTGGAGCAAAGGCAGGCCCTGGGAAGGCTCGCCACAGGCTCCAGTTATGTCACGGCGTGCAGGAGCTCGAACTCCTAGCATCATTGCCTGAGCCCAGGGTGCTTAACTCTCCCTTGGGTTGGCACTGAGCCTCGGCTGTGCCCCACTCCACAGGGGAGCTTCTTCTCACGGTGGCGACCAGAAGCCGCTGTGTGCTACAGCCGCTGCCTCCGTGGCCACCAGATAACTCGCACAGCCCCAAACTGTTTTTCCTCTTTATTAAGATCATTTGGATTTTGGGGGTCTCTTGTAATTCCACACAAATTTTAGGATCAGTTTTTTATTTCTACAAAATAGAGCAGTTGAAATTTTAGTACAGATTGAATTAAGCCTGTGAGGAGGATTGCTGTCTTAATTTCAACATTCCAATTCATGAAAGTGGTATTGTTTTTATTTAATTCTTTCAATGATGCCTTACAGTTCTCAGTATTCAAATCTTAAACTTTTTTGGTTAAATTTGTTTTAAAAAAATCCTTTATTTTGCTTTTGGAAGTGTCCTTTTCATAATTTCAATTGCAGATTTCTCACTGTATATATAAAGCAATATACAATTCAGTCTTTTTAATGCAGATTTTCGTAACTAGCGCTGAACTTGTTTGTTAGCTCTGTAGTTTCCTCCTGTGTGGATTCATTTGGGTTTTCCTTAGTTAAGTTCATGTTATCAGTGAATAGTTGTCTTTCTTTCCTCCTAATCTTTTTTCTTCTTGCTTATTTGCCCTACCCAGCTCATCCAGTGTTGAAGTGTACGGTGATACATGCCTACAACCCCATTGCTCATGAAACTGAGGCAGTTGGAAGCCAGCCTAGGGTATATAGTGAGACCATAAGTAGCCTCCTCCTTGCACAAAGAAGTATAAGAAATGATTAATAAGCAGCAGTAGCAATAGAATAGATGAAGTTGCTAGGAAAAGTGAAGTCAAACAGGCAAAGAGAGAGCTTCTTTCTTCTATCTTTTAAATCTTTCTTTTATCTGAACTGCTACCCACATTTAGGGTGGGTGTTTCCACTTTAATAATCTAATAAAGAATATGTCATAGAGTGCCAAGTGGCTTGCCTTTTATCTGATTCCTTATCCAAGCAGGATTCACAGTCTGTTAGGATTAGAATCAGAGAAATATGGGCCTCTTAGAAAAACTCAGGTGTGGTGGCGTATGTATTTAATCCCAGCACTTGGAATGCCCAGGCAAGTGGATCTCTGCGAGTTCAAGATCAGTTTCGTCTATGCAGTGAGTTCCATACCAACTAGGAATACTTAGTGAGACGCTATCTCCAAAAATAATACAAACAAATAAATAAGCAAATATAAATAAGGTCAGCACTTTTATAAGTTGTTGTAGCCTATCTAATACCAGGGATATTATATAATTGTATAGGTGTTAATGTAGATCGTGGAAGGTTTTATATGTTAAATGAGAAAATATTATAAACTATTCTCCAAAAGAGGAGTGATTCCTAATTTACTTATTAATTTAATAATTGAAGGATTGCAAACAAAGGAAATTGTCAGTAAAGTGACTCGGTGCCAATGCACATGCTAAGATGCTACCTCATCCAAAGATTAAAATCTTGCCTTTGAGAGATCCACTTGCAAGAGCAGCAAGTTGCCAAGTCATCTGTCCAGCCAGAGTGCATTCTTCTCTCACACCTTACATCCTGCCTCCTGTTTCCCCTCCCTCCACTTCTCCCAGTTCCCCTTCCCCTATCTCCTCTCTCCATCAGATCCACTGTTCCTGTTTCCCTTCAGGAAAAAGCAGGCTTTCTGGGGACATCAACTGAACATGGCATAACATGTTGCAATAAGTTTACGCACATGCCCTCATCAAGACTGGAGAAGCAACCTAGTAGGAGGAAGAGTCCTAAAAGTAGGCAACAGAGTCAGACAGTCACCGCTTTCCACAGGGCTCCTCAAGCTCCACCTAATACTTGGCTGTGGATCTCTGCATCTGCTCTCATCAGTTGCTAGATAAAGCCTCTATGAAGATTGGGCTGGGCTCTGATCTATGACTATAGCAGAATATCATTAGGAATCATTTCATTGACTTTTTTTCCACTCCTTACACTGGAGTATAGGTACTCCGTGCTCATGGACATTTAACATTGAACTATGATGAGAAGTTTAAAATGCTTTATTATCTTTGTGAGATCTCAAAATAATATTCAGGAAATTATACAAGATTGTGCTTACAAATTGTATTAGAATTTACTGAAAATTATTGTTTTAGAGTTTAAAAATTATATTAACTCTTGTGGTTAAAAACTCCATCTATTTAAACTTCTGAGTAAATGTTTTGGGGATACAGTAGTTAATATGTATGATTCACAGATTCTTTGGAAAGTTGCATTTAAGAAACCATTTCTGTTGTTGAGCAGGAGAGCTTAGAGGATGCGATGAGCAAGTGATTCTTCTGTCATACTTTAATCCTAGAGGGGTTACGAAATTACACATCAGCGGTTAGAGAAATGAGGTTACTTACAGAATTCTGCTGAAACTTACAGAAAATATGACAGAGGTTTGATTTAATTCTCTCCATGTGTCACGGCTACAGATTATGGCATAAATATACTGAATATGGATGGTATAAATATACTGAATATGGTCTATAAAATATAGGATAGGACTCATTAAGCATTTTTATTCTGAAATACTTTATCAGTTATAAAGTGGGAAATTCCTGGCCTAATAAATACACAAGCGCCCATACAATTAATTCTGCTATACAGCTGCTACTCTAGTCCCGTATGTTCAATTGACTATTTGACATTTCCACTTGAATGACTTTATTATTTCATAGTAACCCATTATCTGAGATGCTGAGTCCTCGATCAGTGATATCACTTCCAAAAATCGCCTTCCCATGGAAAACGTCCACGAGCCTTTGTGACATATCTTACAGTATGGTGAATAATGACCGTTGTCTATTGAGAGTATACTTGCACACCTACCATTTTCCCGTTACCCATATCCCACACTGCACCATCTTCTTAGTTCCTACTGAAGTCCAGATTGCCTGGCTTGTGTGAATACAGTGAATTTGTGTCCTACTTTGGATTTAGTCACTAGTTCTTCAAGTCTCATTGGATACCATTTCCCCCTTTATTTGTTAGAATAAGTGTGTTGAGTTAGAATGATTAATATTTGAAGTCTTTGAGTGTACCATCCTGTGTGGGTTCTATGGTTGTGAACTATTTTCCTCTGGTCTGAATATTGGATTGCTTGCTAACCAGCCAGTTACCAAACAGCTCTTTTTTCTTAAGGAAGGCTTTATTTTTCTACTTTGAGGGTGGACTCCCTTGTGGTGGGTAATTCCTGGAAGCAGACTCTCGGGGCAGCTACTAGCATCAGTAGCCAGTAAGCAGAGAGCAATGAAGGTTCCTAAACGATTTATACATTATCGTTTGTCTTCTAAACTTTTATAGTCATCTGTTTTTCCTATTGATGCTTGTTAGAGGATAGGCATGATCACAGCAAAGGCTTCATGTTTCGTTCCAATCGTTCTTCATCCTGTTTTGTTTCATCAAGATACTGTCGCTTGGAAAATGTTTTGTGTCCATCCGCTCCGGCATGGTATGGGAGTGTTTCTAGTTCTTCCGTTGTTCCGATCCTCAGCAATAATTTTCCTTCCTTCTTTTTTAAAATAACATTTTTTTTATTCATTTCAAGACAGAGTCTCTCTACATAGCCCCGACTGTCCTAGAGAGCTCACTATATAGACTAGACTGGCTACAAACTCACAGAGATCCTCCTGCCTCTGCCTCCTGTGTGCTGGGATTAGAGGTACGCTACACCACACCTGGCTTCTTTTTTTCTTTATGTCGGGTTTTTTCCCCTTACCCTGTGTTTTTGCCATCTGTGGTTTTACTAAATTATTTTTCTTTCCCAAATGTCTTTTTCTGTCCCTCTGAAGTCATTAAACACCACTTTGGCAACATAGGACACATTCTATAAGGACTTTTACTACCTTTTTAGTGGTCTCAGAAACCATGGTTGAAGACTGACTCAAAGTATGATGCCAGATCCCTGTAATTGCAGTATTGAGAGGCTGAAGCGGGAGGAACAAGGCAGCCTAGTCTACATATTGAGAGTTCCACATGGCCTGACATACAGTGTGAGATCTTTTCTCAAAAAGAAAATCAGCCATTAAATAAATAAGTTATACAAGATCTTACCTCTAGTGAGCAATGGAACTAGGTTTTGTGTTGTAGGGTGTTTTAAATTCTCCCTAAAAAAATGACAAAACTATTATTTATAACTTTTTTATATCTCCTCATCTCCCATACCAGACAAAACCAAAGATGTGAATTTAAGTGCTTATCATATAGTCTGACCCCAAAGAGATAGTCTCCAAAGATTCAAAGAAAAGTTTACTAAATTTTGAAAGTTGAAGTTTTTCTATTTTTTTAGCTTTATTTAGTTTATGTTTCTATGAGTGTTTTGTGTGCATGTAAGTCTGGGTATCGTGTGCATGCCTGATGTCTGGAGCTGGCGTTCCAGATGGTTGTGAACCACCATGTGTATGTTGGGAATCGGGGTCCTCTCAAGAGCAAAAAGTACTTTTAATCACCGAGTCGTCTCTCCAGCCCAAGTATAGGTATGTTTAGTTGGGGGGGGGGGGGGTGGTGAGAGAGAGTGAGAGCTTGCAGAGTTTAGAGGTCAATCTCAGGAATATCATCCACATCTTTTGAGATACCGTCTCTAATTTCTCTAATTGACCTTAACCTAGGCTGACTGGCCAGTGAGCCCCAAGGATCTGTCTGTCTGTTTTTATTTTTTTTTATTTTTTTTTAAACTTTTTTTTTATTTAACTTTATTATGTTCATTGGTGTGAAGGTGTCAGATCTCATGGAACTGCATTTTCAGACAGTTGTGAGCTGCCATGTGGGTGCTGGGAATCGAACCCGGGTCCTCTGGAAGAGCAGTCAGTGCTCTTAACCGCTGAGCCATCTCTCCAGCCCCTGTCTGTCTGTTTTTACATCCACCTTGTGCCACCCTTTGCGTTTGTAAGTGGATGGTACTGTGGTGTCTAAAATTTTAATGTAATGAACATGATTTCACTTTGTTGAATCCCCTATACCCATTATAGTGCCGTGTATGTATTAGCATCTTAAATACATATGAAAGCAATAGTTTTTAGTGCTAAAGTTTTGTCCTGTTTGAAAATTCAAAGCCTAGAAATCATTCAGAGTCAAATGTAGTTGCAAATTCTGGCTACCAAAAAACCAATAAAAGTTGATGTAGCTTGTAATCATGAAAATATTCTTTGAAATTTGCTAAGAAAGGAAAAAAATACCTATTTTATTTTAATTAGTATTTTAAAAATAGCGCATTAAATTAACTAATTTTAGAGGATATTTGATGTGACATGTTTTGGTTTCGTGGGTGCATGTTCAAATATATCAAATTATATGCTGTGTAGTTTTTGTTTATCAAGTGTATCTTAATGAAGCTATTTAATCCACTCTTTTTAGAGGCAATATATTCTTGATACTTGTCTTTCTTTAAATGGATTTGATTTGATTTTTCTGTGTTTTTGGGTTTAGTTTTTATCCTTTCTCTACACGTTGTTTTCTATTTTCTTATTTTGTTTTCTAGTATTTCCATTCTTGAGTTTTTCCTTTATATCAATAGCATATTTTAAATTACTTTAGTTCTTCTTATATTGCTCCGGTGCTCTTGAGGAGAAAAATTTGTGGAATTATGTGTGTTTAATAGAGCCAGTTGTTGGCAGAGCACTCAGGTCTCCTGTGATGGAGATCAGTACTTCTTACTCAGGTTTTAGGGCTCTGATAATATTGTGGCTATAAAGTAAAAAGCTTAGTGGATATTGAAACATAGATTAGCATTTTTGTAATTTATATTTATGATTTATGCGTTTTGGAAAGTACATTTTCATGGGATATCTTCAAAGGGAATATCCTGATGTTGGTCCTTTTGTATAAAATCCTGACTGTATATTTGCCTTAGTCATATATTGAAGTAAATTTTATTTTGTTTTTGACACATGATCTTCTATACCTTAGGGTGACCTGAGGCTGGCTATTGAGCTCTGACTGCCCTTAGGCCACTGATCGTCCACTCTCTACTTCCTGAGTGTGGGGATTGCCTGCATATGTAACCAACCATGGCTGACCAAAATAACTTTAATTGATGCATAAAATGTGTTGCCATATTTAAAATGCAGTTTTCAATTTCTACTTTCTTTAACCCCTGTACTTCTTACTTTTCTAAAGTTACCAGGCAGTGACATTGCCAGTGGAAGTGATGTACTTTCTGACGTCATACCCAGTATCCCCAGTTCACCTTGCCTGCTTCCTAAAAAGAAGAACAAGCATCGGAATCTCGATGAACTTGCTTGGAGTGCGATGACAAATGATGAGCAGGTAAACATGTTGGCATTCTTCATTCAAAGTGTATGTGGAATAAAGCTTATGTGGAGAGCAGATGTGAAGCCTCCTTTATTTACCTCTTTGTAGCCCCCAAATTGTGTGAAGTCTGAAATTGAGTTTTAACTTTTTCTAGGAAGCAAGTGAAATCAGGACATCTTAGCAACGATCATAAGAAATGATCACCTTTCCTATTCAGACAGTGGTTGGTGCTTCACTGGAGCCTTGGGCAAAATAATTCTTCTAATGTCTAAATTGTGTTATAATTCACATAGTAAAAGTCAGTTATTCACACTGATATTGTTTGTTGTTATTTTTCTTCACATAGGTGGAATATATTGAGTATCTGAGCCGTAAAGTCAGTACTGAGATGGGCCTTCGGGAGCAACTTGATATTATTAAGATCATTGATCCTTCTGCTCAGATCTCCCCTACTGACAGTGAGTTCATTATTGAACTTAACTGTCTCACAGATGAAAAACTGAAGCAGGTATGAAAAGTAGATGTACATTGTTTATCTACTGAAGATGCCACCATGTTATGAAGTGTAGGCCTATGTAATCATGTGCATACTCGTCATTATCAAGACTAAAATCACTGCTGTGAGATATAACATTAGGAAGCACTGGTGCTGAGCTAAGAGTTGGAGCTCAGGGCTAGAGGATAACATGTACAAAGCCCTGAATTCAGTCCCCAGGACTGCAAAGAAGGGAAAAAATGACCTGGAGTAGCAGCACATGCCTGTAATCATAGCACTTGGGATGTAGAGTTAGGAGGACAGAAGTTCAGGGTCATCTTTGATTTGTTAAAGACTTGAAGGCCAGCCTGGAATACCTGAGATCCTGAATGTCTCAAAGCCAAAACAAAAACTGCAACCTCCAAGTCCCTACTTAAGACGAGTTTTATGTGGCCAGGCATGTGTGCCGAGGGATTTGAGTGGTCTTGTGGAATAACAGCCTGTGCAGAGTGACATCTGAGGAACTTTTCCTCCAGTGTTTTACTCTGTACGTTCACGATCCCTTCTAAATAACAGCTTTGCTGTACCTTTTCTCTGGTACATGCTTTAATAGAAAGGCTTTGAATTCTCTGCTTCTGGTGTCTTACATTTGGCATTTGAAAATTCTCATTTCTCAAAACGAAATATCTTTCCCCGTTTCTGCTAGTTTCTTTAGTGTGGTAAGTTGATGTGTTGCATTTAAAACTGGGTGTCATTGTCCCCCTCACAAAATTTAGGGGGAAATGCACACAAGTCAGAAATGGAATCATTAATATGCTTACCTCATTTTTAGTGTAACCTCGTTTGTTTGATTTTGTTGTTTCTCTTTCAGTGTTCTTTTCTTAAAATTCAAATTCTAAAGGCCAATAGAATTTGCTAAGTAATTTTTATATTTTTAAAATATAGGTCTATGTGTTTGCTGGAGTTTTGACCCCTGCTGGTTTTGTGGTCATCCTTCCTCTCTTCCCTTCCCTTCCCTTCCCTTCCCTTCCCTTCCCTTCCCTTCCCTTCCCTTCCCTTCCCTTCCCTTCCCTTCCCTTCCCTTCCCTTCCCTTCCCTTCCCTTCCCTTCCCTTCCCTTCCCTTCCCTTCCCTTCCCTTCCCTTCCCTTCCCTTCCCTTCCCTTCCCTTCCCTTCCCTTCCCTCCCTCCCCTCCCCTCCCCTCCCCTCCCCTCCCCTCCCCTCCCTTCCCTTCCCTTCCCTCTCTTCCTTTCCTTCATGCTGTTCCTGCCCCTCTCTTGAGTATTGTTTTGAAACAGTTCTTTTCTATAGTCCAGACTGGCTTAGAATGCAGTGTTAAGCTCAGGCTCTGCAGAACTAGTTGCAACCCTCCTGCCTCAGCCTAGAGAACTAGATACACCTAGTGCTAGAACTAATACACCTGACTTGGTATTCATTTCTATATTTGGGTGTTTCTTATTAGCTTCTATTCTGCCTCTTTTATGCATCTGAGCATCATTCAGATTGAACACACTGTGAGGTTTTTCCCTCCAGCATCTTGAGGGTGGAATATCAAGGTGCAATACTTACCAGTGCTTGTCCATGTGTCCTAAGGTCAGAAACTATATCAAGGAGCATAGCCCTCGTCAGCGGCCTACAAGGGAGGCCTGGAAGAGAAGCAACTTTAGCTGTGCAAGCACCAGTGGCGTGAGCGGTGCCAGTGCCAGCGCCAGCAGCAGCAGTGCCAGCATGGTCAGTTCTGCAAGCAGCAGTGGGTCCAGTGTTGGAAACTCTGCTTCAAACTCCAGTGCCAACATGAGTCGAGCACACAGCGACAGCAACCTGTCTGCAAGTGCAGCAGAGCGGATTCGGGATTCAAAAGTAAAATGTCTATTCAATACAAAACTTTACCTTTCAGTGTTAGCATTAGGACGCTTTCGCTTCAATCTCTTGCAAACTAAAAATTGCTCCACTCTCTGGATGCCCGTGGGTCTTGGTTTTGATTGAACAAGCAGAGTGCTCCACTGTTGAAGAAAGCTTGAGTGCTTTCAGATACGCTTCACCCACTACCAGGCCGCCTTCAGTCTTTCAGTTTTTATCTTCCCTTTCAGTAAGAAATACTAGAAATATTAAAATAACAGCTTATTCTCAAGATTGCAACTCACTACTGAGTGAATCTCACTATGTTGCTAATGTTGCCATTTATTAGCTTCTAAAATTGTCATGTATGTCTTCAGTGTGTGTTTGTTTATGCGTGTGTGTGTGTGTGTGTATTTTCTTGATGTTTTAACCTTAACTGTTCCTTGACTAAGTAAAAAGTAACACTTTCTGTAATCTAGTTCTATTCTTTTATTGTTGAAACTTACTGTTGGGCACTTGTAAAAGAAAGTAGAAGTACATATGGAATGGTTATGTGGCTCAGCGTGGACATATGTATGGTTCTTTGCAGTGGCACAGAGTAGAGCCCATTTAAAGATGAGAGAATCTCTTTAACTCTTTGGAAATACAGTGATCAGAAGATACACAGTGATTCCTTCCCGTTTTGTTTTGCTTGTTTTTGTCAAAGTAGAAGAAACAGCCATCTTTGGTGGTTACCAAGGGATTTCACTGAATACGTGGTTATTCTTTTTTTGTTATTAGTTTACCAGTGATGAGGATTCAGGTTTCCTAACAGGCTTTTAAGATAGCATTTGCCTGATATTAGGAAAGCATGATTCCTTCGTAGCCATTGGGAGATTTTTAGTATTCTGGGGTAAAGTGTACCTTGAAAACGTTAAGTATTAGGGATTTGGACAATGTTTTCTGCATTTTATATCCAGTATTGTACTCTAACATTTTGTTTTTGCTGTGATGATGCCATTTTACCCTAATTGAATTTTAAAAATATAAATTCTTGACAGTATTTTGTTGTCCATAGCTAGCTCAAACAATAAAGAATCAGCCCTTGCTAGCCACAAGAATCACTAGTCAGATGCAATAAAAATAGAATCTTTTTTTTTTTTTTTTTACATCTAAGCTGGTGAATTACTTGTTGGTATAAGAATCACTCTGCAGAGAAACTTGAGCAGCTCCTAAAATGTGGAAAATAGAGAATTTGAGCCACATAACCCTGGGCTGCATACAACAGTGTCTACACCTTACTGACTTTGTACTTTTCACTTTGACAGAAGCGATCCAAGCAGCGAAAGCTACAGCAGAAGGCCTTCCGCAAGAGGCAGCTGAAGGAGCAGAGGCAGGCTCGGAAGGAGAGGCTCAGTGGGCTCTTCCTCAATGAAGAGGTGCTGTCCTTGAAAGTGACTGAGGAAGACCACGAAGCAGATGTTGATGTTTTAATGTAATAGGGTAAATCTATCAGCAGTCTTCTTAGCATTGTTCTGTTCTCATTGGCTTACATGCATCTTGACCAGAAGTTTGGTTAGGGTTGTGCTGATGTACCATTAATCATTTAGGCCAGTGGTTAGCAGAGGGCAGTCCCAGTACCTGCAGCTTCAGCATCACCCGAAAAGATGTTAGAATTGCATTTGAGCCCCATTCCAGATCCATAGGCCGTGTGGATTTGGGGCAGCACTGTGTTTTAACCAATGCCAGATTATTCTCATGCACATTCTGATTTAAGAACCACTGGTAAATGTCTTAACTATTTTAACTTTGTGGTGATTAAGTGGACTTTTCAAAGACTAGTACAACATTTGCAGTTTTGGGGATGTCAATGTATAGATGACAGGTAGTTTGTTACTATGTGTAACATCTGTAATTCAGTTCCCTTCTTAATGATAACATTTCTTAGTTTAATTTTTCAAGAGGGCCATAATATAATTATCAGTTCCTAGGGGCAAATCTCCTTTAGGTGAGGGTGCGCATAAGTCATGCATTGCTGTTTACAATAGTGCCTTCATTAGGTTTAGTTCTGATTTCATTAATTATTAATACAAAGGTATAAGCAAAGGCCCTAATCTTTTTCAGTTATATGTGGGGGTTTTTTTGTCTTTCTATACTTTATGTCAAGTGAGAATCACTTCTGCAAGTAATAACTACTGAGAAAATAATGGCTACACTAGCAAAATTTTAGACTTAATGCCTTATTGATTAATTTTCAAATGGAGATTCCAACTAAGCAGTGGTAGCATATCAAACTTTCCCATTGCATCCTTACATTTTAGGCTGTCAGATAATCTCCAAACTGGATCATTTATCTATCAGAAAACACCCAAATTTTTATGCAGAACATCTCCAATGTTATACATTTCATTTGCCAGCTTGCAGGCATGTGAACAGGCTAATGTTCCTTAACTGCGAAACCACTTAGAGTTCTACCAACCTTCAGAAAGCGCTGTGAGTGGAGTATAGAAAGCACCTTTGTGGGTTCCTGATAGGACTCCAAGTCTAAATGTGAAATCATGGAGTTTCTTTAATGGTTTCAAAGAATTCATGATCATGAACTTAGAAATAGTCTGATTCCTTTACCACATGTGTTAGGGCATTCACGTGGGCTAGAGAAGATGGAAACAGAGACTGACAGGTGACTTGCTTTCTGACTTTCATTTTTATGACAGCATTTGGAAGGCAAGCTGATTGTGTAATCCATGTTTCGAAAAGACTGCAGAGTTCAGAGGTTGATAGGCTCTCAACAGTATTTAAGTTTAGTTCTTCAAAAAGATTGACAACTTAAATTTCCTTCATTTTCAGTTGGTATAAGGGCTTAAATTTGAATAAATTAAAGGTGAAGATTTAATCCTGGTGTGTTAGAACACACTTTTAATCCAAGCATTCAGGAAGCTGAGCTGGGATAACAAGTTCAAAGCCAGCCTGGGCTGCATAGTGCTACTGAAATTTTGTATACCTTTAAAAGTTTTATTTTGCTTCCTTGAAGGCTAACGAATTGAAACTGAGAGGAAAGACTCGTGCTTTGCAGCATTGCTGAGCTCTGTGCTCCGGCCTCCTCAAGTGAAAGGATGGCTGTGTGCTTTCAGCTCGAGAAAGAGTTGTGATTTTCCTCCCGTCTCCTTCGGTACTCCAGTTTAGTTTAGAGAGACCGAAGAGGTCTCAGGATCAGACCCTAGAATAATTGAGGAAACGTGTGCTCTGTTTTCCCTTCCAAGCACAGAAATAGAACAGAGAAGAGAAGCAAATGCATCTAAGCTGGCTGCCTTCCCTTAGTAGCAAAGTCGCACGGAGGAGTTTCTGCGTGCTCTTCCTGTCCTCTAAGGAAGATGGGTAACCCTGAGATGCAGAGCAGCGTTTATCCGTCACACAGTTGCCAACTGTTGATTTGAGGAAAATGCAAAGCTGGTTCAGGTTATAATTTTAAGACCAATTTCTCTATCCTCCCAAGAATCATGTAGTCCTCTTAACTTAGATTTAACTTAAGTCACTATTGAATAAGTTTACCAAAGTGCCATTGGCAGATTTTTAATGTCTATAAAAGTTTGCATATTTATAGAAATATGTCATAAAATTTTGTGTGAGTCTATTCACTTTATACATTAGAACCAGAATATAAACTCTATTTGGAGGAGATTGAAAATACTACTTTCATTTAAAAGCAAAAAGTGGAACTCTTGGACTTGTTTATGATTTAAGAGATAGAGATTAAAGTCTTTCTCTTTCCTTCCAAAATAGAAGCTATATCACAAAAGGCTGTTATCTGTCAGGACGTTTCATGTGGCTAACTGAGAGAGAATTGTTGGAATGGGTGGTGATTTATTAAATCTGCTATCTCTGTAGGGTATATTTAAAACAAATTCAAGTCAGGATCTCTTCTTTCATTTTCAATGGAAAGCCTACATAATCAGTTAATTAAAAGGCAAATCAGGGAAATGCAAATCCAAACTGATGAGAGTCTATCTCATTCCAGTCAGAACAGCTATCATCCAGGAAACCAAAAGCAAATAGTGGTGAGAGTAGAGGCCGGGGTGGGGGGAGGTAGGAAGGAATCTGTATATGCTGCTGGTGAGAATACAGAACTGCTGTACCAGTCAGTGGAAATCAATATGGAAGTTCTTTTTTTAAAAAAAAAAATTACAAGTGGAACTAAATTATCCAGCTGTACCATTCCCGAGTGTGCTCAAAATAAATGAACTCAGCATATGGCAGGAATACTTCTATTTCCATGTTTCTCGCAGTATTGTTACCAATAACCAATAAATAGATTCTTATCGGCAGATGAATAAAGAAAATGTGGCACATACACAGAGCATAGTTGTATTTAGCCATAAAGAAGACTGCAATGATGTCATTTGCAAGAAAACCGATAGAACTAGATGGAGATCGTCACGTTAAACAAAGTAAGGCAGACTCAGAAAGACAAACATTGTGGGTTTTTTTTTACATGTGAAATCTAGATTTAATAAAATGCAAATTAAGAAATTAGAAGGGGACACTATTTGGGAAGGGGAACGGATCTAGTAAAAAAGGAATGGAGGGGGGGGGCAAAAGATGGTAGTTAAATATGATCAAAGTAGATTATAAATATGTATGGATAAATTGGTGAATGAATGAGAAGTCTCGAATTTGCTCCAATGTTGGTTATCTTCTGTACAAAGCTGACGGTGGAGTGAATAAGTCTCCTCTTTACAGATTTATCTAGACTTTATTAGAGATCTTGGAAGACCATGTCAGTCCTTATTACTGCTTTTAAAAGTGCAAGCAGTGAGTTAAGCCAAATGGCATGTATTTTTATACAGTTTTGCAAATGATTAAAGGAAGGCAGTGTTCTAGAATGTAGTAGGTTGTAACAGGCTGGTTTATTCTGTCTTACCAAGAACATAGAGTAAAATGAAACTTTTTCTTCATTCTTTGGTAGATAGTGGCAGCTTTATTGAGTTCCTCTGTTTTGTGGGTAAGTTAGATATTGCTGAATTAAATCCCAAAAGCTGACTTATCAAATAATGACCCATAGTGTGCATAGACATCTCATTTTTTAGCTTTTTAAAAGTGGTAAATTCCCTCAAAAAGAAAAATTATAAGAAATTATTGTATAAAGGTATCCAGATTTTGATGATCTTTAAAAATTGTAAAATTTATTGTATATCTTCATATTTAAGCCAAAAATGTTACTACATAAACTCTCTAGTAGTCTTGTTTGTTCTGGGTTCTCGTAGCAGACTTTTTTTTTTTCATGGCTTCTCTGTAGCCTCATGTGCCTTAAAGGTGGTGAACTTTGACATTTTCATCAATATCAGGCTTTTCCAAACTCAAATATCAGAATGTTATAATTTGGTTCATGTAATGCTCATGGTGTTTGGATATTAGTAAACAAAACTTACCAATAGTAGTAGTCATAGAGTATCAAATGAGATTAAAAAAACCTTCAGATCTTAGACACGATTGCATAAAACTAGTTTTGATCCACAAGATTATTGAAGAGCCTTGCATTTATGTAAAGTTTTAATTAATGTATTGTTTTTTTCCACGGGAGAAAAATGTCTGAGGCCAGGATACTTTTTCTTTCTGAGACAGGACTCCCTATATACATCAGGCTAGCCTTGAACTTGCTATGTCGTCCAGGCTGCTCTGGAACTCTTGATGCTTTCCCCTTAGCTTCTCTGGGTTTTGGGATGCAGACATGTCTGGGGAGTGTACCTTTTTAAACTAGCTAACATATATCATGAAAGAATTTTTAGGGTCTAGACAAAAACTCTTCTAGAACCAAGATTTTAGAGCACGGTGTTTCTTCTTTTAATGTTAGGGATTCATTGAGTTCCTCTGTATTTTCATCAGGTCACCCTGTCCTCTATCCTTTTTAACAAATTACCTCTTAGCGCTCTGTCTTTAAGAATTCTTCTTTGGAATTGATGGAGGGTGAAGTCAGTTTGACTTAGCTGATAGTATAGTTCTTTTGTGTTCAATAGTAGTGTGGATGTTGAATTCGTTGACATTCAACATATTTAAGTGAGAGGTAAATTGCGTCTTGAAAGGGACTTTTAGGAAATAAATATTTGAGTAAAAATCTAGTATGGTAACTTTGCAGTAGTTTTAAACTTAATAAAGTGGAATAAATTTTATCTTAAAACTGAACATTATTAAATGTGTAAGACCTCTCGGGTATTTTTAGCTAGGCATTTCTGTCAGAGTAGTATTTGGAACACAATCCTTGGAATATTTAAATTTGGTCTCTGAAAAATAATTTCCATCCTCTGTGAGGCTTAGCGGGAAGTCTGACATTTCTTATACTGGATATTAAGAGTAAGGCAGTTGCATGGCATAGCTCAAGGTCCAAATTGGCTCACTATGATTTAATTTCCATTTCTTAAATACTAAATTTGTTTACAGCTCCCTATCCAATTATTTTTTGAATTGAGGTTATTGATGTTTTAACCTAGACCAGACAATGGCAAATTGCATTTTAATTTGACATTCATGCCAAACTCAGAAAAACCAGTGTGGTCTTCGCTGATTTCAGTATATAGTAGTTTTTCTTTATTGTCAGATTTCTTCTGTTACATCTTTGTGGTGAATGGAACCTGTGGAGATATGTGTTCTTTTTTTGTGGTGATGTATGGGGTGGAAAAGGGAAGAATTGCTTAATTAATACATATCTGTTTTGACTATGTCAAGGTAATTGTAGAATTAATGTGTACAGGTGATAAGTACACACTTAAGATGCTGAATTGTTCAGAAGAACAGCCGTGGCTTGTTCTGTAAAGTTGTTTGTTCTTAAACTGAAGCTGACCTTTTAGGTTTACATTGAGATTTCGAGGCTTTTAGAGAATGGAGCTGGTAGTGTCTCTTCCTGTAGTGGGTGAAATTAATTTCATGTTTGAGTATGCTAGTTTAGATAAAAAATATTATTCATAAATCTTTGTGTTAGCAATTTAATAGGACTGTTGCCAAAAATAACAATATAACAATAAACACAAGCACATGTAAAACATTTCACAGATGGTTAAGAGTTGCAAATTGTGGGGCTCCCCCACTTTTCAAAAATTAGTTATGTAGCAGCAATATCATAACCAAAGTAGTAGGAAGGTGACTGGTTCAGAGAATCTGCAAGTAGTCTTAAATACTGTAAAGTATCAGGTTGTTAACCAGGACTTTTTCCTGTATTCCTGCAAAATATATTCTATTAATGCACTTTTGTATATATGACAGTCTCCTGTACATTCTGTACCTACTACAGTGTATATAAAACCTGGTTGTTTTTCTCAAAGCTATGTGAGGAGGGAGTGCAGTTGGTTTCTATGTTGAGTTCCTTCTCACACATGAAAATATTTTAGCTGTTATGTCTAAACGAATATGTATGATTATAACTGAAGCTGGCTATGTGGCAGAATTGTCTTTTGAACCCAATATCAGAATGAAAGGAGTCATTTTGGTCTTTAAGAATTATGGTAATCATTCCATCTTAATTCTCTCTTTTCAAAACCCCACTGCTATTACTACTGTATACTCCGGATCTCCCAAAAGTCATGAGTAAAACATTTTTTTCTGAAGAGATCAGATTTCTAGAGAGATTATAATTCACACCATAAGTGAAAATTAGGTTGTTGTTGTTGACAAAAACGATGTATTTTCTTTATGTATTGCTGTAGAACCTTTTAAAGTTAAGTTTCCAGAAAAGAAATGTCTATGATCAGTTGTATGTGTAGATTCAGGTGCCATTCTGATTTGATTTTTGTGTTTGTGTGTGTGTGTGTGTGTGTGTGTGTGTGTGTGTGTGGGTTTTTAGTTTGATTTTTTTTTTTTTTTGATCAACAATGTTATTTCTTACCACTAGAGGGACGTCTATGGTTCTTTTCTGCTTTGGAATTTTTTTTTTTTTTAAGTTTCACAGATTGGCATAGACTTATCCTCAGAATGTTTTCTTAGTAATTATGTTCATTTATTAGTCAAAGGTAGACTAATTAAGCTTGTTTAATGAAAAAGGCAGTCTTACTCATGCTGTCTGTAATCTTCCATTTTTAATAAATGTTAGATACTAAGTAAAACCTGTATGTGTGTGTGTGTTTCTTTTTTAAGGTACTCCATAGCTGTACTGTCCTAATGGTGGGCACTAGACAAACGTGACTGTGTATATGAATTGAAATTAAATGAAGTTCAGATTTTTTTCCCTAAGTCATGCAGCAATATTTCAAGTGTCTGAATACCCACATGTGGCTTTAGGCTAATTTTTATTTTGGAAACACAGAATATGAAAAATGTTCCATAATGTTGGGCATGGGGGTGGCACATACCTTTAATCCAAGCATGTGGGAGGCAGAGGCAGGTGGCTCTCTGAGTTCAAGGCCGGCCTGGGCTACAGAGTGAGTTCTAGCACAGCCTGGGCTATATAAAGAGACCCTGTCTCAAACAAACAATTTTTTAAAAATGTTCCACAATCACAGAGAATTCTTGTGGAGAGAGCTGCTATAGAGATTTGATGGTTGCTCTAGCGGTCTTTGTCATTCTACTAGTTAACAGTATTCAGTGGCTAAGAGCTGCTGCCCACAAAGCTGGTAATTGACTGATGTGAGAGGGTAAGTGAAGTGTACTTGGTTTTCTGTTTCATTAAAATCACTGCCAAGGGCTGGAGAGATGGCTCAGAGGTTAAGAGCGCTGGCTGCTCTTGCAGAGGTCCTGAGTTCAATTCCCAGTACCCACACGGTGGCTCACAACCATCTGTAATGAGATCTGGCGCCCTCTTCTGGTGTGCAGGTGTGAATGCAGGCAGAACACTGTGTACATATCAAATAAATCTTTTTTTTTGTTTTTTTTTTTGTTTTTTTCGAGACAGGGTTTCTCTGTGGTTTTAGAGCCTGTCCTGGAACTAGCTCTTGTAGACCAGGTTGGCCTTGAACTCACAGAGATCCGCCTGCCTTTGCCTCCCGAGTGCTGGGATTAAAGGCGTGCGCCACCACCGCCCGGCTAAATCTTTAAAAAAAAATAATGAAACCACTGCCAGAGTTGGAAGCTTGTGGTTTTAGTGGAAGAATTTCTCCGATACTGGCTGTTTTGTTTGACTCTGAGAAAGTTATTGTTTGAATAAGGTGACAGATTAGGCACATTTCTTTAGTTGATTAGTTTCGGTGGTAAGGGTTGAACCTGGGCCCTAGAACATGTTAAACCAATGCTCTTACTCTTGAGCTGTACCCCTGACCCCACAATTTCTTAGTTTTATTATTATAAAGAGGCTGTCATGCAGCTTTGTCTGTGAGTTCTTCCTTTGACATAAATCTGTAAATGACAGTATTAGGACACGGAACCAAGTACAGACATTTTTGAAAGACAGTCTAATGCCGAGTGCTCAGCCCTAGACACAATAACATGGGGGCAACAGTGAAGAGACTCAGCAGGATGCATTGTATGTGGATTGATGTATATGTAACAACAATGGTTAAAGAAGAAGCCATGAATTTGGGAGGGAGGGGAAGGTCAGGCATGGGAGGGGGAAAGAGCAGAAATGATGTAATTACATTGAATTTAGTAAAACTCTTCTTACAAATAGAAGTGTGAGCTATAGGATCAGTGTTTCTCTATTAATTCTTGTGATAGGAGATTCTAATAAAGTCACTATTTCTTAAGCCTGACAATATTCTACCCTCTTGCTGTTGGTTTGCACCTCATGGTAAGTGGAATATTATAATGTATTATCTGGGTTTCTTGGTGATAGGCTGGCAGTTACTAGATTTAGGTCCAATGTCACTTACTTGATTTTTTTTTAGCATGGCATTCACTAGAATGCTATAATCACTATATATGCTACTTCATAACTGTAATTTTGCTACTGCTATGAATTATGATGTAAATATCTGTGTTTTCGAAGGGTCTCAGGTAACCACTGTGAAAGGGTCATTCACTGGGTTGAGACCCATAGGATGAGAACAGCTCCTAATGCTACAAAAGCTAAACCCAGATGACAATTTCATCTCAGTCTGATTTTGTAAAAAATAAATGTACTTCTGTAACATACTTGTATGTATATGTGTATGTTTTATATATATATATATATACACACACACACATGTATTTAATCATATCTATAAAAATACTTCCTAATGTCAAGTAGTTATTTATTTACAATAAAAATCATAACTATTATTGTTACTAAGTTCAAAAATAATTCTGCATGTTGCTGACCCTAATATAAATTACTTTTTCTATTGCTTGAGTTCTGGTGGTATCTTGGCCACTGCCCTCTCCTTTTTCTCTCCCTTTTCATGACAGAGTTTTATGAAGTGCATGCTACCCGTGAGCTTCTGATCTTCCATGCCTGTTTGTATGCTGTGATAGGATGGAACCCAGGACTTCATGCATGCTAGGCAAACACTCTACCAACTGAGCTACGTTCCCAGGCCTTGACCCCCATGTGTTTTGAAGCACTATATCTATTGCTTTTATATAGAAACAGAGTCTCAGTTGTTTTCCTTAGTATGTTGTTAAAAGTCATAGAATGATTTGAGTTCCTAGACAGAAGGAAGGGAATAAATCACAGTAACTTGAAGTATGGCTTTGCTGTTTGATGTGCCTCTGTATCCAAGAATTTTCTTTTCGTGGCATGAGGAGATGGATTAGTGGATAAAGTGCTTGGTGTTAAAGCATAAGGACAGTCACAGATCTCCATAGCCCAGACGAAAGGCACACAAGCCAGATTATGGGCGTAGCAGATGCCTAGAATCCTAGCACTTGGAAAACAGAGATGGGATCCTTGGGGCGAGTTGGCTTGCTACACTAGCTGGAGCCACTGAGGTCAGCAAGAAACCTTGCCTCAGTACATGTAGTAGAGAGCAATCAAAAAAGACACCTGATGGAAATCAGGTCTCTATATATGACTCACAAGAATGTCCTTAGTTAGAATTAGATCAAATGGTAAAGATTTGTTGGTTTTAATTTATTTACTTATTTTTCCATACCAATCCCAGTTCCCCCTCCCTCCTCTCCTGCTCCCCCAACGTCCCCGCCCAACACCCATTCATTCCTCAGAGAGATAAGGCCTCCCCTAGGAACTAAACTAAGTCTGTCCCAACATCTCTTTTTTCACAGAACCAAGCACCACCCCACCCCCATGCCTAGGCTGAGTAAGGCATCTCTCCATAGAGAATGGACTTCACAAAGTCAGTTCATGCATTAGGGTTAGATCCTGGTCCCACTGACTCAGAGACAGATATTGGGGTTTAACCAGAAAAGCAAAGCAGCCAGCCACTGGCTGTTACCTCGAACTCAGTCTGAAAATGGCGATCCTGCCTCCAGGAAAACTCAGAATGATGTTGGGGGAGGGCGCCACTTGTTGGTTCCCGGCCGCCTGGCTAGCTTATACCCGAAATAATCACACAGAAACTGTATTAATTAAATCGCTGCTTGGCCCATTAGCTCTAACTTCTTATTGGCTAACTCTTACATATTAATTTAACCCATTTCTATTCATCTGTGTCGCCACATGGCTGTGGCTTACCTGCTAAAGTTCTGATCAGTGTCTGTCTCAGGCAGCTCCATGGCATCTCTCTGCTGCTGTTGTCCCTTTCTCATTAGCGTTAAGAAAATTCAAGGTTAATAAAGCATTATGTAATCTATTTCTGGGGGTATTTTCCACCCCTGTTTATTTACCATATCCTTTATAGTTTGATTTGATCTTTCTATAACTGCCTGACCTCTAGGATTGTGTGATAGATCTGTAATATGCTTAATATAATAAACAAAAAATTTCATTTTCTTAGAGACATATGCTTAACCATTATCTGTCTTTATTTGTGCAGGTATACCCATGATGGCCATAGCTTCTAATAAATGTATGATTACTGAATCAGCCTTTTCTGAGCTTAAAGCAGTTGCCCACTGAAAACCTGAATAAGTGTCAATGGTATGGTGAACATATTTTAATTTTCCATATTCTGCAAAGTGGAACACATCCATCTGCCAGATTTCATTCCTTTGAGTATCCTTTGGGTTGGTCCCTGCAGGTATCAGTGTTTGGTTATAGAAAGAGCAAGTAGGGCATCTCTTTATAATCTCCTTAGCTTGTTGCCATGTAATAGAAAACTCTTTCTTTAAACCTTTGCTATTTGATATTGATGTTTTTATAAAATTCTGAGGCCTGAAACATGTTTCCTATCAATAACTGATCAATGTCTACATTGCTCTGTGCTAGAGGACCTGGGAGACCCATATGGAATTGGATGTGTTATGTACATTGGACAAAGCCTATTCCTGATTATGCCTTGCACCTGGATAAATAATGAAGTCAATTCTATATCATCTGGTATAAATTCAGAAGTTTCAATATGTAAGACAACTCTTTCTGCATATTGTGAATCAGTAACTGTAATGGATTTGCGAGCTGCCCGGCAGGCAGGGGGCCAGCGGGTCCCGAGAGCAGCCAGTCCTAGGCAGGGCCCGGGCATACCACGCATCAGGTCTCCAAAGGTGGCTGATCCCCTGGGCGTCCCCTACGGCAAGCCATGTGTGCGGCAAGCCATGTGTGCAGCCTGTAGGCAAGTGGCAGACAGGCACACCATGCAGATGGGTTTGCTGCAAGCTGCTGGGGTCCCGGAAGCAGCCAGTCCTGCGCGGGGATAGTGCACAAAGACCACATGGCAGGCTCCATGTGACTGCGGCCGGCTGGCGAGAGAGATGGATAAACATACCATACAGAGTAAAGTAAAACATTTATTAGATGGGTTATGGAGGGGAAGGAAAAAGGGGAAAAGTGGGGGGAGAGAGGGAGAGAGGCTGCCTCTGAGAGAAGGGTGACAGGAAGAGGAAGAGTGTGGCTCTGAGGCTGCAAGCAGGAAGGGAGTGGATGTGGCTTGTCTCTTAAAGAGACAGAACAGGGGCTGGAGAGATGGCTTGGAGGTTAAGAGCATTGTCTGCTCTTCCAAAGGTCCTGAGTTCAATTCCCAGCAACACAACCATCTGTAATGAGGTCTGGTGCCCTCTTCTGGCCTTCAGGCATACACAGAGACAGAATATTGTATACATAATAAATGAATAAATATGTTTTTAAAAAAAGACAACAATCATTTCATCCCCAGCTCTTTTTTGTTTATAATAAAAAGCAGGGGATTAGGCACCACAGGTTGAAGGAATTGGGATGGCGGATTCTCAAGACTGCTTCTAGCTTATTTGTGGGCATCGTCTTGGGGGGGGGCGGAACCTGAGAAGGCTGGGCGCTGGCCACATCCTGGCATAGTTGGTCTCTTTGCTCCTGTCCGGTGTTTGTGGTATGGAAATGTCTGGTATCTCTTACACCTGGTTAAGGTATTGGCAGAACAGAGGACAATGTTATATTAAGGAAAAAAAAAATAGAACCAGGGAATTGAGGGGAATGTATCTGACCTGTTTAAAGTGGATCCTTCAATTCAGCTCTCTGGAACTCACAATAATTTTTGGGTTTGTGAAAACAGAAGTCTTAGACACATACATTGTATAATGACTGTGATATATTTTTGTATAATGAAAAGTATTTTTAAAACTATGGAAGCAGTATGAGAGAGAAATTTGATCTGAAATTTGTTTGGTGAGGTTGTCCTTTTAAACTGACAGAACCTCTCAGCTGTCAAACTGCATCAGAGATCTTTGAGAAGGATAAGATTTTATTTGAGCCGGGCGGTGGTGGCGCACGCCTTTAATCCCAGCACTTGGGAGGCAGAGGCAGGTGGATCTCTGTGAGTTCGAGACCAGCCTGGTCTACAAGAGCTAGTTCCAGGACAGGCTCCAATACCACAGAGAAACCCTGTCTCGAAAAACCAAAAAAAAAAAAAAGATTTTATTTGAGTTACTGATTAAAAAATGACAGAGAACTTACTTGGTTGGCACCAAGAGCTACTACTCTTTAGGGTCCTCCATGGTCGCTGAAGGTCGCATTTGCCTTTGCTGTTTAGTGCAGGGCCTGCCAGGCTCCAGAAGACCCTGTGGGCTAAGAAATCTGTAGGAAGACAGGCCTACCTTGACCTGAGCAGCTAGGCTGTTGATTCCAGAGATTCTGTCCACATCAGGAGGTCTTCAGCTTAGATGAAAGGCAGTTTTTCCCAATGTTCAGTGCTTGGCAGTTGAAGCAATTGCGGACGGATGTTACTGTGTGTCCTTTTTTCTTAGATCTTTTTTGGAGGAAGCAGAGTGCTGCTGCTAGGAGCCAACCTGTCTCTTTTTGTTGTGAAAAGTTTTTTAATAATTAAATATTTAAATATCACATTCCCCAAATCTCTGAGAAGTTGAGGGCTGTTTATTAGATATAACTACAATATAGAATCTGTCTGGAAGGTTGGGTCTGAGCTTGACTGTACTGGCTCTTAACAGGTAAGATTTACACTCCTAAAAAGGCAGAAAGAAGAAGAAACTGCTTGTAATAGAAGGTTAACAGCTGAACTGACAATGATAGGGAACAGCGTAATATATTTTAAGTGAGGGTTGGATTAAATATAAGGTATTTTTGTGAGAGACTTAAAAGTACATACCAGTTTAAAACATGAGACTTATTGTTTTTGTAGTCTGAAATGAGATGTAACAATTATAATATTAACCATAGGTGTATTTAAGTTACATGTAGGAACATATACACACATAGAGTGAACAGGAATTGGGGAAAGTGAATGGTCTTGGTGGGCCCTACCAAAGGCATGCCACTGCAGAAAACATGCATACAACAGAGTCAAGAGGAATTTAGTGAAAACCAGGGGTCAAGGCAGGGTACACTTCAGTAAAGATGGGAGAACCTGGACACCTGACCTGGCTCAGCGGTAAGGTCACCCATGTAACAGAACTAACACTGGAGAACCAGGCAGGGAATATCTCAGTAAAGATGGGAGAACTTGGTCACTTGACCTGGCTTTCAGCCAAGATGGTGGCAAAGTCACCTGACCCCAATTAAAATGGCAGTGGTCACATGGTGTATGAAAGAGCCACAATTTTTGAGCTGCAGGGATTTTAAACTTAGTAAGAGAGACCTAGAGGTGTGAAACGCCCTGTGGCTGAGCCGCTGTGCCACAAGCTGCAGAAGGGAGCAAAAAGCTGGAACTGAAAAAAACTGCACCACGCTACGGCTGGAATTGAAAAAAGCCAGGGGATGGACATGGATGGTTGCTACCCACAGCTGAAATTGTGAAAACCCACAAAACACCACTAGGCACACTGTGAGATGTCTCTCGACTGTGGAGGGGTGTGAATCAGCGTGAACACCACAGGGACCCGTGGGCTGGGTGTCCCCTGATCCCGGTTGGGGTGCTATGGCCTCGCTGAATCTGGTTGGGGTGACTCAGAAGCCTGAGAGGCCAGAGGCCACTCTGAGCAGCCTTTTACATCGAGGACAAAAAAAAAAAAAAGAAGAAATGGGGAAAAAAAGATAAAGAATCTGAGGGACCCCGAGTCCCCAGTTGAATGCACCACACAGAATTTGCAGTGCTAGAGTGGGCTGACTAACCCGGGTTAGGCCAGACACAATTTTAGTTAAGGGAAGCAACCATAGCAGAACGGTGGAGACTCACCAATCAAAGCCTGGAAGCTGGTGGTGGGAGTAGGAAAAAACCCTGGTTCAGGATCCCAATATCTGGAGAGGAACTGGAGTGGAAGAGTCTATCTGAGTGGTAGCACTAAAATGTAATGGATTTGCAGTTGCCCAGCAGGCAGGGAGCAGCGGGTCCCGAGAGCAGCCAGTCCAGGGCAGGGCCTGGGACCATCACACAGCAGGTCTCCAAAGGTGGCGGTCCACTGTTTCATATTTTTTTAAAAAAAAAATGCTGCAAGATCCCCAGCAGCAGTAGGCAGCAGAAATGCTGTAGATCTCAAATGGTGGTAGCGGGCCATGTGGTGGCAGACAGCGGGCTCTGGGAGCAGCCAGTCCCAGGCAGATATGGCTGCCGGTCCCCAAGCAGTGGCTGGTCCCAGGCAGGGAGACACATGGTGGGTAGGCAGGAGACAGAGACATGGATAGACACGACACGCAGAGTGAGGTTGAATATTTATTCAGGGGGTTATGGAGGGAGAAGGGAGAAGGTGGAAGAGAGAGGGAGAGAGAGGAGAAGAGGAGAGAGAGATGGGGGAAGCAGAGAAGTGGGGAGAGAGGCAGAAGAGAACCTGCCTCTCCGAGAGGAAGATGGAAAAGAGTGAGCTCAGGCCAGAAGCTGAAGATCAGCCTGCCTCAGCTGATGGGGGAGGGAGTAGGTGTAGCTTTTCTCTTAAAGGGACCAGGGGCCAAAACTATAATACCCTGGGCATCCCCAGTGGCTAGCCATGTGGGCGGTGGATGGGCAAGGGGCAGACAGATAGGCACACCATGCAG
This sequence comes from Microtus oregoni, assembly GCF_018167655.1. NCBI lineage: Eukaryota > Metazoa > Chordata > Mammalia > Rodentia > Cricetidae > Microtus > Microtus oregoni. The sequence continues at coordinate 750,052 of NW_024543230.1, forward strand.
ATGGGTTTGCTGCAAGGGCCAGGGTCCTGAAAGCAGCCAGTCCTGCGCGGGGATAGTGCACGAGACCACGCGAACACACGGTAGGTCTCCATGTGACTGCGGCCAGCAGGCAAGAGAGATGGATAAATATACCATACAGAGTAAAGTTAAACATTTATTAGATGGATTATGGAGGGGAAGCAAAAAGGGGAGAAGGGGGTAGAGAGAGAAATAAAGAGAAAGAGGTAGAGAAAAAGGGAGGGAGAAAGTTGGCAGCCTCTTTGAGAGAGGGGACAGGAAGAGGAGGAGTAGGGCTCTGAGGCTGCAAGCAGGAAGGGAGTGGGCATGGCTTGTCTCTTAAAGAGAACAATCATTACAATAACTATATTAAGAGGTTCTTTAAAATCCCTTAGCACCATGAGAATAGCATTTTCTGGACAGAATTATAAGGGCTTTGTTCCACCTTACTTAATTCTGCTTTGTAACAGGAATAGCCCTGAGCTGCTTTAGTTTTCCACCTTGGTACTGGTTAAATACTGAGAAATATGCTTTTCTTGACAAATTAAAAGCAATTAAATCAATTCCATATACTGACCAAGAAACCCAGAACTCACAGCAGGGAGCACAAACTGGAAGCTGCACAAGTCGTCACATGACAAGGAACCTCAACAGGGAACTGTGCCAGGGAACAGGGCAGTGGGAGGCAGTGGGGGCAGCAGGTGTGTGTGCAGTTGGGAAATTTCTAAGTCGCTGCACACACACAGTAAGCTTCGCTGTGGAGGGGGTTCTACAAAAAACCACTTAGGTAAAAGCAAGCCAAGTGGGCAGGGTTGGGAGACTTTATGGGCTGTGAACTGGTTAGGTCTTTAGGCTGTCCACCTGGTAGGTGTGGAGTCTGAATCCACATGGGCACCAGATGAAAAAGGACTCTTAAAAGAAATCCAACACTAGCTCAGAATTGAGAATAATAGATACTTAATTATTTGGGGTTATACTCACAAATCAGAATCCTCTGCTGGAATGGAAAACAGCAACCAAATCCCGCAACTGGAAAAGAGGCTGGTCGCATGTGCTCTTTACACCAGCATAAACAGTATAAGAGGCTACACCCAAGTGGGCAGGTAACTTAAAGCCTACTGGCTATAGAATTTCCAACAGCAGAATGAGACTAAGAGAACTGTCTCCTCCCGTTTTATAATGCTCCCTAATTCTGGGATTAAGGATGTGCACCACTACTGCCTGGTTTCTATGGCAAGCTAGTATAGCTACTGGGATTAATGGTGTGTGTCATTGCAACCTGATCTGTAAGGCTGGCCAGTGTGGCTGTTTTACTTTGCTCATCTTCAGGCAAGTTTTATTTATTAAAATAAAAATGAAATGCTACTACAACTGCCAGTGGCCCCACACACTGCCCAAGCCACACCATTGCCATCTGCATTTAGGGGTCTTAGTTCAGTCTGATGCAGGTTCCCCAGTTATCAGCCCAGAGTCCATGAGCTCCCACTGTTGAAATACGGAGCGGTGGGCTATGTTCCTGGCGCCCGGCCACCCACACAGCTAGCTTTACCCGAAATAATTACACGGAAACTGTATTCTTTTGAACACTGCCTGGCCCATTAGTTCCAGCTTCTTATTGGCTAGCTCTTACATATTGATCTAACCCATTTCTAATAATCTGTGTAGCCAACGAGGTGGCTTACCAGGGAAGATCTTAACCTGCGTCTGTCTGGAGTGGGAGAATCATGGCGACTCCCTGATTCAGCTTCTTTCTCCCAGCATTCTGTTCTGTTTTCTCTGCCTACCTAAGGGTTGGCCTATCAAATGGGCCTAGGCAGTTTCTTTATTAATTAACCAATGAAAGCAACAGATTAGAAAGAAATCACTCCCACATCATTTCCCCTTTTTCTGTTTAAACAAAAAAGAGGGCTTTCATTTTAACATAGTAAAATTACATATAGCAAAACAGTTATCAAGCAAGAATTACAGTTACAATATTTATATCTATTTTATCTTTTATCATAACTAAGGAAAACTATAACTATCCATTCTTCAACTCCATCAAAGACTCCAGAAGGATATAATACTACCTAAGTAAACAAGAAATAAGAAAACTCCAGAAATGACAGAGACATCTCACTGCCTGGACAGTCACCCAAAATTCTTTTGTACTGTTGGGGCATCCATCTTCTGCCTACAGGCCCATGGTATCCAGAGACATTTTCATGATGCAGGAAATTTTAAAGACAGTTCAGTCATTTTCTGCTGTGTCCTGCTGAATGTCTCGCAGACTCTTTCATGAATCAAGAACCCCGAAAGATCATCTCACCTTTAGGCAAGTTCAGCAGTCCTCTCTCTGCGGGTTCTCTGTGTCCAGTTTATGCATCAGTCCAGGCAAGAGCAGTTTCTTGCCCAAATGGCTATCAAGCTCCATAAGGATCCTCTTCGATGCCCATCTTCCTCTTTAAGTAGATTGGTGCTGTCAGGAGCAGACGTGTCTCATTGTCATGAAAAGTCCTAAGTTATTAAGACATTTAAAATGCCATATTCTATAATCTTTGAAAGATATGAAGAATGCCTATCTAACTGAAATATATCTCTATAGATCTAGAAAATCTAACTAACATGACTACAAGCTTTACTATCATTGATGATTATCCATTAGCAACCTGTATTTCCTAATTATACATTACATTTTAAATGAACTACACAATAAAAATACCTTAATCAATATCAGAAATACATATACATATAACAAAATTAACCTTAAAATCCATACCAATGCAAATTATTCATATCTATATCATATCCCACTTTAAATGTAAAAGAACATTTATAAACAATATTTGGGTAAAGAAGTGACTATAAAGACTCATTAAGATCATGTAGAAGACATAAGGAAATGGAGTTTTTTAGCTCCCCCCCCCCAGTGTTTAACAACTCTTAAACTATGTTTCTGAGACTATTGGATTTTCTTTTCCTTTTAACTTATCAGACTGTCCAATTGCCAGTTAAACGATACATCTTGAGAGTTTGCAGGGATTTTGTAGATTGTTTCCCGTGGTGGTTTGCAAACTTAAGTAGTAGATCATAATTCCCAGGAGGCTTATCCCGGTGATGTTGGTAGCCAGCCTTGGAGCTGCCAGGAGCTTTAGGGCTAGGCTTGGGAATTTGCTTTATTTTTTCTCTTAGTAAAGTTTGCTCCTTTACACTTTCAGACATGCACACTCAGGATGTTTGGTTCCTCTTTCTTTCTACTCTCACATTCTCCTATTTTCCTCTGGGTCTTACCAGCACCCCTTTATAAATCTCTTTTCTCTATTTGTATTGTTCTTTTGTGTCTCATGGAAAATTTCATCAGGACTGTCTGTGTGATCCTAAGTTTAGAACCAGCCTTCAGAGCCTCGTGGACTCACAAGTTGGTACACAATTTGATACCATGCTTCTCCCCTCCTCCTAGAATCTGTTGTTTGTGTACAGATCAGCAGCGTATTGCGGGGCTCCATGGGTCCCTTCTACCTTCATAGCTGACTGTTAGGAGTATCCTGCACAGCTGCTGTCATGCTTGTGGTTCTCATCATGCACATAGCCTGCTTAGACAATGGGATTTTGCACATAGCCTGCTTAGACAATGGGATTTTGCACATAGCCTGCTTAGAGAATGGGATTTTGCACATAGCCTGCTTAGAGAATGGGATTTTGCAGCTCCCTTCCCCGTCTTCCAGTTCTTATATTCTCTTCCTTCTCTCACAATGGTTTCCGAGCTTTAAGCAAGTGGTGTAAGTATTTTGTCTGAGTCTGAGCCCTCCCCAGTCCTTTATTCTCAGCATGTTGTGCAGCCATGAGTCTGTCTTTATCTTCTTTCACTGCAAGGAGAGGCTTCTCTTTTTAAGGCTGAGTGTAGCCTTTCCCCTGGATATAAACAGATGTTTGTAGGAGTGGTTCATGCTATGTCAGTTCATCTTGATGATTCTGATGCATATTTAAATTTGAGAACCACTGGAATAATAGTTCCCTCTTCCCCTGAACATCAGAATCATGTACAGATCTTTTAGAAAATACTGGTTCCAGGGCTTGAAAGATGGCTCAGAGGTTAAGAGCGCTAGCTACTCTTCCAGAGGTCCTGAGTTCAATTCCTACAACCACATGGTGGCTCACAACCATCTAGAATGAGATCTGTTGCCCTCTTCTGACCTGCAGGCATACATACAGGCAGAACACTGTATGTATAATACACTAATATATTCTCTCTCTCTCTCTCTCTCTCTCTCTCTCTCTCTCTCTCTCTCTGTGTGTGTGTGTGTGTGTGTGTGTGTGTATGTGTGTGTGTGGTATGTGTTCGCATGTGTGAGGTACACATGCTAATGCATACCTGTGGCGGCCAGAGGTTGATGCTGGATTTCTTCCTCTGTTTCCATCTTCTTTTTGTTTTTTTGTTCATTTATTTTCAGTAAGTCTCTTACCTTGTAGCCCTGGTTGGCTTGGAACTCTCTATGTAGATCAGGCTGGCCTCAAACTCATAGAGATCTACCTGTCTCTGACTCCTCAGTGCTGAAATCAACCTTACTTTTTTCTTTTTTGGTTTTTCGAGACAGGGTTTCTCTGTGGCTTTGGAGCCTGTCCTGGAACTAGCTCTGTAGACCAGGCGGGCCTCGAACTCACAGAGATCTGCCTGCCTCTGCCTCCCGAGTGCTGGGATTAAAGGCGTGCGCCACCATCGCCCAGCTTAATCAACCTTACTTTTAGAGTCAGAGCCTGTCCCTGAACCCTGAACTTGGTATTATAGCTAGACCAACTGGCCAGCGAGCTCCAGGGATTTGCCAGTTTCTGCCCTTCCCAGTGATAGGGTTACATGCATATGCCACCACATCCAACTTTTATGCAGGCACTGGAGACCTGAGCTCAGATCTAAATGTTCACCTAGTAAACACTTTACCCACTGAGCCATCTCCCAAACCTCTAGTTCTGTTTATGCTTTGGGTTGTGATTCAGTATTACTTTGTTTATTTTGTTATTGAAGCTTTTCTGGCATTGAACATGATGTTTTATTTTTGAGAAATGGTCTCATGTAGCCCCAGCTGGCCTTGATCTCCTACTCCTATATCCTAAGTGTTGCTGTTTTATGGTATGCTGGAATTAAACTCAGGACTTTTATGCATGCTTAGCAAGTGCTCTACCAACTGAGCTACATCCCCAGCCTTAATTGAAACTTATTTTAACTGACACATAAAATTATACACACATATGAAGTACATTGTAATGGCTTGATACCTCTGTATGTGTATATATATATATATAATTAAATATTTACATTGGGGTAAATATGTATGAATAAAATATTTTGTTGTCGTTGTAGTGAATACATTCCAAGTTCTTTTTTCTCTTCTTTCTGAAGTGTCCATTATATTATTATCTCTAGTCGTCCTACTGAGCAATAGAATGCCAGAATATATTGATGGCAGCCTTCTGAGAAGACCTGAGATGGAGCACTCATCTCAGCATATAAAGTGTCTTGATCTGGGGACTCTGCTATAATATAATACGGAAGTTGTGCCAAATTTGGGGGTGATTTGTTATTTGGCGCTAGGTAACTGATACATCGTCTACAGAACAGAAATGAAACAACTTCCAGATCTTTCTCAGTCTTCAAAGGCGAACGGACGCTGCTTCCTCTCATTCATTTGTTGAGCAGTACTTGTGGAACACCTACTAATGGCTAGGCGTTGTGTTAAGCTCCTATGGGTGAGAGGTAAACTACCACACACAGTCTGACTTTTGCACTGGTTTTCTGAGTCTCGCAAAAGAGAGAACCAAGACACGGTTCATGGAATGGAAAACCTTTCCATGCTCTCAGTGCGGATATTTTGTTAAAAATCAGTGAAGACTTCATTCTGGTCTGGCTTACGTACAGGTATTTCTGAAGTTCTTGTCTAGTTCCTTTTAAAGCAACCCTAACTTACCTTAGGATGTATTCTCTACTGAAATGTCCACACTAAGTTTATTTACCTCATATGCTATTCTGCCGTAGAGGTAGGTTTCTTTTTCTGTCCTCCCCTCTAGTCCTCATTTTCTCATATCCATAAAAGTGTTTTGCATGTATGAAGAACGGTAGTGATTTGATATTAATTGTGGATTTGTTAATCTGAGTGCTGTCACGATTTTCTCTTGTTTTGGGGAAGTGTTTTTTTCATGCCACTAACGTGTTTCCTTTTTAGAACTCTTTGTTTCTTTCTAAAGTATTTAGATTATAATAATGAGACCTAATAAGGTTGTAAGTCTTAATCATCACAAGGTAAACAATAAATATATTATGGATGTTCTCCACTAGTTTTCTTAGGAGATCATTTTTCAAAGTTTATGCAAAGTATCCTGCTATTTTATGTTTATATAATATTTTACAATAATGTGCCAAAACATATAGAAAGGCATTACAAATGGACCACAAAGTACCATGCAATTAATTACTGCTTATGGCAAGAATGAACACAGTAGCGTATAAATTTAGAGCTGGCTGTGTGCCTGCCAAGTGCAGAATGGTTTCATAATGTTGCCATTAATTTGTAATTAGTCAGTATTCTTGGTAAATCATCCTTGATCAAGTTTGTCTATCAGTATTAATCCAATTTATTTCACGTGCATTTAGGAAATTGCCTTTTCAGCAGTAACTATGAGAATAACTTAAAGGAGACAGGCCTCATGATATTTATCTTCCTACTGAAAATATAATCATTTAAAAAGCTAAGAAAATTAAGATTGATGCTGTAGTACTTATAACAAAAGAGTGTAGCCCAACGTGGACATACTGATTTCCTTAATTTCTGAGGTATTTTCAGCTAAAAATTCAAATTAATTATCTATTTTTCCCTATGTCAATGCATATATTTCTTTCTTTCTTTGATTTTTCAAGACAGGGTCTCTGTGCAGCCTGGCTGTTCTGGAATTCACTTTATAGACCAGGCTGGCTCACACTCAGAGAGATCTGACCGCCTCTGCCTTCCAAGTGCTGGGATTAATAAAGGTGTGTGCCACCAATGCTTGGCTACTATTTCCTTTTTTTTTTTTTTTTTTGGCTTTTCGAGACAGGGTTTCTCTGTAGCTTTGGTGCTTGTCCTGGAACTAGCTCTTGTAGACCAGGCTAGCCTCGAACTCCCAGAAATCCGCCTGCCTCTGCCTCCTGAGAGCTGGGATTAAAGGCGTGCGCCACCACCGCCCGGCTTGGCTAATATTTCTTAAAAAATATTTAGTATTATCCTCAGTGTGTGGCCCAGTGGGATCTTGGATTTGCAATCCTCCTGCCTTTAGATTGTGAGTGTCTGGGGTTCCCAACCAGGGCTACCAGACCTATCTTATCTTCAGTTGTAAATTTTCTACTTGTTGTATTTTATGGATATTGTGTGAGTCTTTTTCTTTTGTTTTGGTTGCTGTTTTGACAAAACATCTCATAATTTTGAACTTCTGCTCTTCCTATCTTCACCTCCTATGTATTGGTATTGACATATCCATTTTAATTTTTGTTTGGAAATATCATACATGCATATAATGTGCTCTGATAAAAACCAACCCTTCCATTCCCTTCCCTCGAATTTCTTCCATATATACCCCACCACTTTCTTTATTTCTTTTTTTAAAAATATTTATTTATTATGTATACAATATTCTGTCTGTGTGTATGCCTGCAGGCCAGAAGAGGGCACCAGACCCCATTTCAGATGGTTGTGAGCCACCATGTGGTTGCTGGGAATTGAACTCAGGACCTTTGGAAGAGCAGGCAATGCTCTAAACCTCTGAGCCATCTCTCCAGCCCCTCTTTCTCTATTTCATGTGTTCTTTTTTAAAAACCCATCGAAAAGAAGAGAAAAAAAAACCCTTAAATTTTTGTTTCAATTCCTCCTGCACATAAAAATAATAAATGAGAAAAAAAACCAACATAGAATCTATTTAATGCTACCTGTTTGTGCATGCCTGTAGGACCATCTTCTGGTGCCCGGGAAGCCTCTCAAGGCCCTTATCTCTCCCTTTCCCAGTAGCCATCAATTGTCAATGTTGGCACTAATATAAAATGGGTGCTTTTTCTATTGCTGGAAGAAGTATACGTTTTTAAAATAAGATTCAGTGTGTGTGTGTGTGTGTGTGTGTGTGTGTGTATTTATGCCATATGTGTATGGGTGCATGCATAGGCCAGAAGAGGTTGCCAAATCCCCTGGAGCTGGAGTTACAGGCACGTTTGAATTGATACGGGTACTGGGATCCAAATTCAGGTTCTTTAGAAGAGCAGCAAGTGCACTTAACCCCTGAACCATATCTCTGGCCCTGTAAAGTATAAGTTTTGATGGTCTAGTTTATAGGCGTGCTCTCTGGTTAAGGACTATTACATATTTGGCTCAAGTTTGAATAAACTGAGAGGAAAGGAAAGGCTGCAGCTTGTCCATTCCATAGTCAGACCTTCAGCTGGATAACGACTCGGTTTCCTCAACAAAAGTTTCAAGGGAAACAGAAAGGCACGAAGATTGTGTGCTGATGGTTGTGGTCCTCTCCATTAAGAGATACTTGAAGGGCTGGGTGTGGTGTCACACACCATTGATCCCAGCACTTGGGAGGCAGAGCCAGGTGGATCTCTGTGAGACTGAGGCCAGTCTGGTCTATGTAGTGAGTTCCCGGACAGCCAGGGCTAAAGTTTCCCTTTTTTATTGTTATTTTCTACTTTAGCATGTTTTTTGTATGCGTGTGGGTGTATGGGTGTTTTGCCTGCACATATGTCTGTGCACCACATTTGTGCCTGGTGCCCATTTGGGGGACAAAAGAGGGCTGCCAGGTCCACTACAGGTGGAGTTACAGACAATTATGAGCCCCCATATAAGAGTTAGGACTCCAACCTGGATCCTAGGGAAGAGCAACATGTGTTCTTAACCACTAGGCCGTCTCTGCATTCCTGGCTCTTTTGGAATGTGAAGATGTTGGCCTTTGGAGAGGAAAGGAATAGTAATATGGGTGAGTATTGGGGAAACACCTTGGGTGCTGTTGAGAACTTTATGGTGCTTTATACATTTGTAATTTGTAGCAGTACATTCAACTGTGAAGTTATTTTCTCTGTACCTTTTTGTATGTTTTGTAAGAGATAGCTAAGTGTGGTAGCACATGTTCCTATTCAATAGTTCCAGACAGCTGAGAGGTTCAGGCTGGAGACTGATTGATCAAGCCCAAGATTTTTAAACTTGGAAGAAAGAAAGAAAGAAAGAAAGAAAGAAAGAAAGAAAGAAAGAAAGAAAGAAAGAAAGAAAGAAAGAAAGAAAGAAAGAAAGGGAAAAATACTTAAATCTCAGTTGAACTTGGTGTTCTAGACCTGTGATCCCAATTCTACAAAGGCTGAGGCAGGAGGATTAAAAGTTCAAGGACCAAGGAGGCTACAAAATAAGTTCAAGTCCAGCCTGGGTATAGCAGTGAGCTCCTGCCTTAATAAGTAAAAAGAGGACTATGGATATAGCTAAATGGCAGAACACTGCCTAGCATGTGCTAGGTCCTGGGTTCAATTCCCAGTGCTTCCGGAAAGAAAGCAAGCAAACTGAAATAGCTATACATCATTTAGCATTTTTGACCTGCCGTCACCCATTTTTCATATGACGCCCTAAACATCTCGTTTAGATCTTCTGGTGCCCTGCTCCTCTTTGCACCCTTGCCCTCACAGCACATTTTCGACTCCTTTCTATGGTTCCCTGTTGCAGCATAATACTTAACACTAAGGTATTATGTCTGTTTGTCATTTCATGCTGGAAAAATCTTAAGTCTCTCTTTCTACCTCCCTCTCTCCTCTTACTCGCTCTTTCTTCCTCCCTTTCACGCTCTTTGAGAAAGAGTGCCATTGTGTAGCTAAGGCAGGCCTAGAACTCATTTCTTAGCCCAGGTTAGACTCAAACTTTTTTATTAAATTTAATTTTTAAACAATCTTTTCTCATTTTACATACCTATCTCAGATCCCACTCCCTCCCCTCCTTCCACGCCACCCACCTTCCCCGCACTGTAGACATCCTCCACTCCTCAAAGAGTACCATAATGCTTCACTCAAAATTTTATCAATCCTCTTTTTTCAGCCAATCAGGTGCTGGAATTTCAGGCATATGTCACTGCATCTGGATGTAAGATTCTTCCCTTCTCTCCTTCCCTTGCTCCCTCCGTCCCTCCCTCTGTCCCTCTGTCCCTCCATCCCTCCCCCTCTCCTTTTCTTTCTTTTTCTGTTTTTTTTCTAGACAGGGTGCTGGGGAGTGCTACACCACCATGGCCCAGCTGAATGTAAGATTCTTAAAAACATAATGTTTAGCTTCTCATCAGAGCTGCACAGAGTATAGTATTTAGCATTTAACAAATATTTATTAAGAGAATGAACTGTATAATTTCTCACATTTTTACACATCATGAAGAAACCAGTATTCGGGGCTAGAGAGAAGGCTCAGCAGTGAAGAGAGACAAGAATGCTATTGTGCAGGTCCTATGTCAAGTGGCTCACAACAGTCTGTAACTCCAGCTCCAGGAAGATTTGACACCTCTGGCCTCAGGACATCTGCATTCATATATACATACCCACACACAGACATACACAGATACAAATGATTAAGATAAAGCCTAAAAATTAAACAGTATTCAGAAAGGAAAAACCCACCCACAGTCAAACAGCTACTAAATGGCTGAGCTAAATTTGGAGCTCTACCCATCTGGTTATAAATCTAATGTTTTGTCTTCTACACTGGCAGCTTATTTAAACTTCATGGCTTCAAGCTGTCAAGAGTTAAACCAGTCATATCTGTTTAGTAGATGCAGCAACAGAGGCTCAGAGAGATTCTGTAACCTGGTCACATTGTACGCTCTGTACTTCAAAGTCAAGTTCAATTCATTCTTAAAGCACAGAGCAGCTAGTTTCAGGGCGTAAGGTCTGTGTCCGATGCCCACTTCTCTGGGAAACCCTCCTGCTGCTGTGGGATGAGTGATATGCCAAACCAGAGCTTACCATAGGAGTGAGTTCACGTTTCAACCATGGAGTAGCCATTGCTGGGAGGTCCGGTGGAGGTGACAGAGTTTCCATGTGCAGGGCTAGGGATCAAATCTGGAGTTTTGAATGCGCTAGGCAGACACTCTACACTCGAGCTATATCCCCAGTCTTGGAAGAGACTTTATTTTTTGTCCAGAGACCAAAGACAGTGAATCGCTCCCTAACTAAATATGTGTAGTTGGGCTGGTTAATGTTTTACATTACAGAATAGCTTGAAAGATGTGTATTTAGGTGAAGGGGTAGGGAGAATGCAAGGAAGGCAACATCATCTAAGGAATGTCTTCAAAAGTAGACTCCCTGTGATCCAAATTCCCTGCTAATTTTGCCTGTGGGTGCATTTATGTGTATGTGTTCAAGTATGTGCATGTGGGTGTATACGCATTCAGCAAATATGCACGTGCATATTGAGGCCATAAGGCAGCACCAGTGTCTTCTTCAACTGACCCCCCAACTTTTTTGACACAGGGTCTCTTATTGAACCTGAAACAGATTGATTTGGTTAGGCTGGCTAGCCAGCAAGCCCAAGGTATCCTCCCATCTCTACCTCCAAAGCTCTGGGATTGCAGACATGTACCACCATTCCTGGCATCTTTAATCCTGGGAATTGAACTCAGATCTTCGTACTTGTACAGCAAGCACTCTATCAACTGAACTATTCCCCCAGAAATCTCCCCACATCAACATACTTTTGACTCTTTCTTGCCACGTAACCCAGAAATCTGCTCCTTTGGCAAGTGTCTCATGCCTGATCTGGGTAGTCTCTAAGAATAATGACTCAAGGCTGGGCATGGGGTCGCATCACTTTAATCCTAGAACATGAGAGGCAGGGCCAGGCAAATTTCTGAATCTGAAACTAGCCTGGTCTATAGATCTAGTTCCAGGAAAACCAGGGCTACACAGAACTTGTCTTAAAATAAATAAAAAGAAAAAAAGAAAGTTAGCCACCGTTTAAAACAATATGGCTGAATCAATGGCTCCCTATTATCTGACTCGAAGCTTTTATTATTAAGACCTATTAGAGCTTGTGCTGCAGCTCCCAGTTTGGGCTGTGTAGCAGCATCTCCTGGAGAGATGTCAGAGGAAACAGTGTCCAAGCCCCACCTGTACTACTTAGTACATCAGAACAACAGAATTGTTGGCCAAAGGGCCCAGACAATTATACTTTTCAAAACTCTGATGTTCACAGTTTGGGGCCAAGCTTGGTCATCTGTGAGTGCTAGCACATATTTCCACTGGGGCCAGTTTAAAAAAAGAAGTGTATTTCCCTTCTGTTTTCCTTGAGATGGGATCTCATTGTGTTATCTAGGCTGGCCTTTGCATTCCTGTGCTCAGGCAAGTCCCCTGCCTCAGCCAACAAGATCACATTTTTGTAACCCAGGTGGGCTTGGAATACACAGCCCTCCTGCTTCAACCTCCTGACTGTTGTGGTTGCAGATGTATGCCACTGTGCTCCTGCAGCAATAATAATTTTGTTTGTTTTTGTTTTTTTTTTTGTTTGTTTTTCAAGACAGGGTTTCTCTGTAGCTTTGGTGCCTGTCCCGGAACTAGCTCTTGTAGACCAGGCTGGTCTCGAACTCCCAGAGATCCGCCTGCCTCTGCCTCCCGAGTGCTGGGATGAAAGGCGTGCGCCACCACTGCCCGGCTAATAATATATATATATATTTTTTTAATTTTTTTTATTGCGAAAAGAAGAAAAAAAACATAAACAAAAAACAAGTTACCACCTCCTCCCAGCCTCCCATTTCCCTTCCCCTCCTCCCACCCTTCTCCCCCTCCTCCCACCCTTCTCCCCCTCCCCCCACTCCTCTCCCCCCCTCCCTCTCCAGTCCACAGAGCAGTCCGGGTTCCCTGCCCTGTGGTAAGTCCTAGGTCCTCCCCCCTCCGTCCATATCTAGGAAGGCGAACATTCAAACTGGCTAGGCTCCCACAAAGCCAGCACATTAAGTAGGATCAAAACCCCCTGCCATTGTCCTTGGTGTCTCATCAGCCCTCATTGTTCGCCATGTTCAGAGAGTCCGGTTTTATCCCATGCTTTTTCGGTCACAGTCCATCTGGCCTTGGTGAGCTCCCCGTAGATCAGCTCCACTGTCTCAGTGGGTGGATGCACGCCTCGTGGTCCCGAATTCTTTGCTCATGTTCTCCCTCCTTCTGCTCCTCCTTGGGACCTTGGGAGCTCAGTCCAGTGCTCCTGTGTGGGTCTCTGTCTCTATCTCTATCCATCACCAGATGAAGATTCTATGATGATATGCAAGATATTCGTCAGTATTGCTCTAGGATAGGGTCATTTCAGGTTCCCAAACCTCAGCTGCCCAAGGAACTAACTGGGAACCTCATCTTATAGAGAACTCAAGAAACTAGACTTTAAAATGCTAATTAACCCAATTAAAAAATGGGGCACTGAACTGAACAGAGAATTCTCAACAGAAGAAGTTCAAATGGCCAAAAGACACTTAAGGTCGTGTTCAACTTCCTTAGCAATCAGGGAAATGCAAATCAAAACAACTTTGAGATATCATCTTACACCTGTCAGAATGGCTAAAGTCAAAAACACCAAGGATAACCTTTGCTGGAGAGGCTGTGGAGGAACGGGTACCCTCATCCATTGCTGGTGGGAATGCAATCTTGTGCAACCACTGTGGAAGTCAGTGTTTCGGTTTCTCAGGAAATTCGGGATCAACTTACCCCTGGACCCAGCAATACCACTCTTGGGAATATACCCAAGAGATGCTTTATCAAATGACAAAAGCATTTGTTCAACTATGTTCATAGCAGTATTATTTGTAATAGCCAGAACCTGGAAACAACCTAGATGCCCTTCAATGGAAGAATGGATGAAGAAAGTATGGAATATATACACGCTAGAGTACTACGCTGCGGTAAAAAACAATGACTTCTCGAATTTTGCATGCAAATGGATGGAAATAGAAAACACTATCCTGAGTGAGGTGTCCCAGACCCAAAAAGATGAATATGGGATGTACTCACTCATAATTGGTTTCTAGCCATAAATAAGGACCACGGAGTCTACAAGAGGTGAACCTAAAGAAGCTAAGTAAGAAGGTGAACCCAAGGAAAAACATATAGTTGTCCTCTTGGCTAAGGGAAGTAGACCAAATTTCCGGGGAGAAAATGGGATCTTGGGGATGGGGTGGGATGGGGGTAAAGGGAGATGGGGAGAGAAAAGGTAGAAGGGAAGGAGGGGGGACCTGGGAAACAGGAGAATTGGGATAAAGGAAAGGTGGATAGGGGAGCACGGAACCACAATTCTTAGTTAAGGGAGCCAGTTTAGGGTGGGTAAGAGAATAATATATTTTTTTAAAGATTTATTTATTTATTTTGTATAAAGTGTCCTGTCTGCATGTATGCTTGCTGGCCAGAAGGGGGCACCAGATCTCATTACAGATGGTTGTGAGCCACCATGTAACGGTTGCTGGGAATTGAACTCAGGACCTCTGGAAGAGCAGGCAGTGCTCTTAACCTCTGAGCCATCTCTCCAGCCCCTGCAGCAATAATTTTTAATCTAAGCATTCACTATTTGAGGAATTCTGAGATTTCAGTTCATGCATTAATTAATTAACCAGATATTTCAGTAGCTGCAAAAATAATGCTAAAAATAGTGGTTCATTTCCTATGAGCTGGACTTCATGGACAAGCACTCTTCTTACAATTTTCCATTTAATCTTCACTATACCTACCCTATGTCGTTGGTACTGGTGTTCCTATATCTTACAGATATATTAGGCACAGGGTGGTTAAGCTATTAGTACAGATCACACCGCTCTAAGTTAGAGCTGAGATTTGAACTCCAGCATAAGACTCCTTTCTAGATTTTATCGTCTAATGTCGTAACCACTAGTAAAATGGGGCTATTGGATACTTGGAATGTGACTAGTCCTAATTGATATGTACTGTCAACTTAAAGGATGCACCTGGCTTCAGAGACATATTATGAAAGAATACAAACTCTCAGTAGTATTTTGAGTGACTGGTGAAATGTCTTAGCAGTTAAGAGCACTGACTGCTCTTGCAGAAGACCTAGTTTGAGGTGCCAGCACCTATATGATGGCTTAGAGCCATCTATAACTACAGTTCCAGGGGATCTGACCCCTTCTTCTGGCCTCCATGGGCACCAAGCATGAATGTGGTAAACAAACATAAATGCAGACAAAACATTTTAAAAGAAAAAAGATTTTATTATATGCTTTTTTGTGATATTTTGATGGTAATTAAAATATAGAGCTGCTTAATTTTATCTTTATTTTTTTTAAAGTTGTGATTACTAGTGAATTTTACATACATGATTCACTTTAGTTTTTCATTGCACTGTTTTGCTCCACTGGGTGCGTACTAAATCATGGCCTTTGCTTGAGTCAGAGACAAAGCAAATGGGTCATGATGATAAAAAGCTTATAGACTGAGAGCTGGGCACGGAGTTCAGTGGTAAAGCATTTGTAGGCTGTGCATAAAGGTCCTGGAAGTCAAACATTTCTTACTAAATTGTATTAAATTACAAGCCATGAAAGAGGAGGGCTATTTTCTGATTTGTTAATTAGAATCAATTGATTAATTAAAGAATGGTTTAATTCTGCATACAGTGTGGTGCATGGTTTTCTACATATAACGGTGCGGCTGAGACAGCAAGATGAGTCCAGAACAGGCAAGATGCTGACCCGCCTTCAGAGACTGAGTCAAGAAGGTGCAGGCTGAGAAAGCAGACTGCAGCATAACTGCTCTTGGTGAGGGGACATCCACGACATGGCCCCTTCGCTGGAGGTTTCCTATGTCTCAATCAGCCAGCTTTATCATAGCTTGTATAGACAGAAAGAGAAAAGGGAGGATGCCTCAAATCAAAGAGTTTGTTTATGTCTTAATTGCTCATTTATACCAAAGGTCTCATGTTTCTCAGACTGGTCTCCCACTTGCTAGGTAGCTGAGAATGACCTCGAATTTCTCATCCTCCTGGCTCTGCTTCCTAAGTGCTGGGATTGCAGGCCTGCACCACCAAGCTCAGTTTTTATGGAACTTGCTAGACAAGTACCAAAACAGCTCTGTCCCCAGCATTGAATCATAGTTTTATACAGAAGCAGGGACAGAGAAGATGTGAGGCCATCTTGTGTTGGAGTTCATTTTCTGTTGCTGTAACAGAACATCTACAGAGTAATCCAATAAGAATCGAGGTGTAGGGGCTAGAGAGATGGCTCGGGAGGTTAAGAGCACTGGCTGCTTTTTCCAGAGGTCCCGAGTTCAGGTTCCACAACTGTCCATCAATGAAATCTGGTGCCCTCTTCTGGCAATCAGACAAACATGCCCGTGGAACACAGTGTACATAATAAATAAATAAAAACTTTTTTAAAAGCTTGGAAAAAAGAACAGAGGTGTATTTAGTTGTATTTAGTTCACGGTTCTGGAGAATATATGCTCTGTGTCTGGCGATGGCTTTATGTTGCAGCGTATGTAAGGGAGGCTATCTAATACTGACACAGAACAAGCTAATCAGAGAGATGCGGATCTCATAACAAAGTTATAATTGGTTCATCCCAGCATCGCTAACATGTAAGTAACTGCTTGTCAGAGTTGTTCTTCAGTTGTTGAAAGGAATTTGTAATCCACTCCTATAATATTAAGATGTAAAAAAAATCAATAATGGAATTTGAATCAGGCATGGTAGTGTATTCCAGTAATCCCAGCACTGGGAAAGCTAAGGCTGGAAAATAGCTTCAAGTTCAAAACCAGCGTGGGTTACACAGTGAGGTGTAGGTAAACCTGAGCTATATAGAGGCCCTGACTCAAAAAAGAGGAAAAAGTTCAGTAGACTTTGAAGCTGGGAATGTTGGCACATACCTGCAATTGAAGCACTTGGGAGCCTGGGGTTGGGGGAACCTGTATTCTAGGACTACAAAATGAGGACCCTACCTTAAAACAAAACAAAGAGACTAGCTAGAAATCTTTTGAAAAATGAAACTTAGTTTTGTAAGTTTCATATTTTTATTTTTTATTCCTCTTGTTATATTTACCTTTGTTTACACATTTTTCATTTATAGGGCAATTATTTTAAATTTCTGTTTTTCTTTCCCTCTTCCTCAGATTATTCTTTTAAAGTGTTTTATTGATGCTTTGTAGATGTCACATCATGCATTCTGATCCCACTCATCTCCCTACCCCCTCACATCTGCCCTTGCAACCTTCCACAAAAACAAGACAAAATTAAAACAAGTCAAAATCAAACACACACACACACACACACACACACACACACACACACACAGAGAGAGAGAGAGAGAGAGAGAGAGAGAGAGAGAGAGAGAGAGAATATGAATGAGAATTTTTGATGTGGAAGCTGTAGAGTGGCCTAGTAAATTACCCAATACACCTTTAGTTCATGTATTTTTTAAGTATTCTGTTACACTATGGATACTGCGCCCTCACTGGGACTCCTCTTTGATATCCTGATGTTGTCCTGTGTCGTGGAGATCCTGTAGCTTTGGATCTGTAGGTCCAGCCACTCTACATGCTCCTGCAGTTCATGGATAAGGTGGATGCCAGGTGGGCTAACTCATCCCTGGATCTGGGCCTGGGTAGTGGCTGTGTTGGTCAGCCCGCCAGCTCTCCCTCATCACCACCACCAGGGCGAGCTCTCCCAATGTGGCCGGCAGCAAGGAACAGAACCAGTTCTTCTGCTCTCCTGCCCCCTGATCCTGCTTACCTGCACTCACCCCTCCAGGGCCAGCTCTTCCATTTTCCCCAGGCAAGGAACAGGGCCTTTTCTCCTGATTGCTGTATGGGGCATAGGAATGGGGGCAGGTCAGCTCTCCTGCTCTCCTGCCCTCAGGGCCATCTTACCTACATTCCAGCAATAATGAGGGTTAGCTCTGCTGTGCTGCACAGATAAAGTGCAAGGCCCCCTCTCCAGTGTGCTCCAAGTCAGTGCTAGCTCTCCCAATCTCAGGATCTCTGGGTCAGCTCTGTTACTGCCACAGGCAGGGAGGGGAGAGGGCTTAGGAAGGGGAGAGGGCATGAGGAGGGAAGGTCACTTAGATGAGGGGTGGCCTCAGGTCCCCCACACAGGTTCTGGATCACCTAGCCCTACGTCCAGCAGGGTCTGCTCTCCTGTGCTGTGCATGAGGTGAGGGACCTGCTCTCCTGAGTGCTGTACCCAGTGAAGAGCAGAGTCAGCTCCCCCATTCTTGTGACCCTGAGAGCAACTTTTCCCAGCCTGCAATGGGTGCTGTAATTGGTAGGGGCAAGACCAGGTGTCCCTAGTGCAGCAGCTGGTGGGTGGGGGCGGGGCCGACTCTGCATAGCTCTGTCCTTACTGCCCTGGGTGGTAATAGGAGCTACAAACTTCAACACAGATTGCAGATTCCGCAGGGCCACAGACCTGGGCCTCTTGGGTAGCAGCCCAGGCCCAGACGACGCCATGGCCCTGGGTGGTAGTGCAGGCCACTCAGATCTGTATGCCTCTGGCAGAGGCATCGATAACTATTGGATATGAGCACAGTTCTAGGTGGCCATCCAGACCCCTGATGTCCCAGTGGCTTTAGGAGACAACATGGCCAAGGCTGTCGACACAGATTCTGCCTGTGATTGGACCATGGACTCAGACATGGTCCTTGGCAGTGTTTCAGGCCCGGACATCACTTGGTCCCTGGTGGAAGTACAGGCCTCTCAGATCGGCACGACCCCTATGGTGTCACATTCTTACCTGGAGATCACCATAGACCTGGGTAGCAAGCAGGACATTCACATCAGCTGGTTCCTTACCAGCGTCACCCGCTAAGATCTGCTCCTCTCCCCAGGTCATGAACCATTCTGCCTCTTTCTCCCAATCCCCGCCCTGTATTCTCTCACAATAATGATGCTGACCAGAGGCGGGGGTAGGGGTGGGATGGGGGGTGGGGGAGCTGGTTAATTTCTGCCTGCCCAAGTCAAAAGGCCCGATGAAGAACTATGGCTTGGCAGTTAGATTTTAATAAAGTACTTTCTCTCTCTTTTTTTTTTTTAAAGTTTTTTCGAGACAGGGTTTCTCTGTAGCTTTGGAGCCTGTCCTGGCACTAGCTCTTGTAGACCAGGCTGGCCTAGAACTCACAGAGATCTGCCTGCCTCTGCCTCCCGAGTGCTGGGATTAAAGGTGTGCGCCACCACTGCCCGGCTTTTTTTTTTTTAAGGTACTTTCTCTTTTAGTTAAGATGACCAAGTGGGGTTTTTTTTTTTTTTGTAGATAATTTTTACCAGTTCATTTGGTAGTTCCACTGAGTTTTGAGGTTCCACATTGTTCCTCAGTAGCTCAGAAGCTTCAGAAGTTTGCACGAGATAGATTCAGCCGCAGGCACCAGCCTAGCTTTGAATCTGACTTGTTTCTTGAGATTCATCTTAAAATGAAAGCTTTGCTTTATTTTGTTCTTATTTTTTAAAGAGTAATATTCCATCTTTTCTTTTCTTTTCAGACAGTTTCACACTAGGCCTGGCTGGCCTGGAAGTCACTGTGTAGCTCAGGTGGGCCCCATGGACAGGGCCTTCCTAAGTCAGTCTCTCAAATGCTGGGATTACAGGGGCAACCCACTGTTATCTGGCAACTTGCCTTGCATTGACAGAGACAGAGACTGTAAAGGCTTGGGGCAGTTTCCAAAGGCTCCAGGGAACCGCTTACCTGTACCTTGTAATGCAGGCTGACTGTGGTTCCATTTTATCAACTGCTTCTCCAGTGCTATTGTCATCCCCATTTTCTGTCAGATTTATTTTGGGCTATGAGAAGCCGGTGATCTTAGGGACCAAAGAAATGACCTCTCAATAAATGACCCTTTTGTGTGTTTATTTGGCCCGTGTCTTACAGTGTAGTTCAGACAGGCATGGAATTAGTATGTATCTCAGACTGACCCTAAACTCATTTGCCTCAGTGAACTGAGTGCTGGATTATAGGTGTGAGCCCAATGTCTATTTCAGTAAATGATTCTGAATTTTTAGATATTTATTGTTCAGGAACTTCTTTCTTTGAACATATTTATACTTTTTAATTTTTTTAAAAAATTTAATTTAACTTAATTAGCATTTTTTCATTTATTTTACAAACAGACCATAGTTTTACTCCCCTCCCTCCCTCCCTCCCCGGGACTCCCATCTACCCCTGTCCGCATCCACTCCTCCTTCACCTCCATTCAGAAAGCAGCGGGCCTGCCAGGGGCTAGAACAAAGTAGGCTCATTAAGTTGAGGCAGGTCCGAGCTCCTCCCCTTCAGTCAAGGCTGGGCAAGCTCATACAGCATGGGGAACACGTTCCCAAAAGGCAGCTAAGCACCAGGGTCATGTTTATACTTTTTTAAAAAAATAATTTTAAATGATTATATAAAGTAATGGGTGTTGTGATGGAATTTTCATCCATATGTAGCATATTATACTTCATTCTACTTCTTCTCAGCCCCTCCTGCCCTCCTCAAACCCACTGCTCCTTCTAGCTCATTCCCTTCCTTTTCCCCAGGTTCTCTCTCTCTCTCTCTCTCTCTCTCTCTCTCTCTCTCTCTCTCTCTCTCTCTCTCTCTCTCTCTCTCTCACATGTATCCCATTACTGTCTCTCTCTCTCTCCTATTCCCATTGTTTTGTGTGTGTGTGTGTGTGTGTGTGTGTGTGTGTGTGTGGTGTCAGGGAACAAAATGATAGTCCTATGCTAACAACTGTGTGATGAGATTATTCTAAAAGTACCCAAGGCATGATGAGATGTGCCCCTAACTGCAGAGATTGTGCACCCGCCAGGTGGAGGGGAGGTAAGAGGCAAAGAATTTCAGTACCGATACTGTATTTTTTTTAAATATCACATTATTTTGTTGACTTTTCTATTCCTTTTTTAAAAAATGTACATTGGTGTTGGGTCCCCTAGAAGTGGAGTTACAGACAGTTGTAAGCTGCTATGTGTGTACTGGGACTCAAGCCTGGGTCCTCTGCACCAGCAGTCAGTGTTCTTAACCCGTTAGTTGTATAATGGCTAAGACCTGAAATGGAAAATTATATTTGAACACTGCATTCCTCAGAGGCCCCAGTTTTCTGCAGCCGCTTGTTTCTGGAGGGTCCAGGTATAACAATAATGCTGCCCTTGTCTGTATGCCACCTCTTCAATCGCTTGTGTCCCTTTGTCCGCGAAACACACAGAGTATGTTTCACGAGTCGTTTTGTATTCTTAGAGTCTAATATTTATATGTCCATGTTGGGACTCTAGTCTCCTTAAGATCTGTGCTCTGCATGGGGAGCCTACAGACCTGCATGCATTGATCAAGGCAAAGCATAAATTATCATATTTCAACACGGTTACAAATTGTCTAATGACACTTTCCAAACTATTCGCCCGCTTTACAAGAACGTTAATTCGGCACAAGCCCAGAGCTGGCTCTTGCTTACGTGTTGTGGTGCCAGTTGAGAGACACAGCTTTCCAAGGGGGTTGGGAGAAGTAAGGGCTATCCTGGAAGCAGACTCAGCCCTTTGTGAGGAGGGTCCAAATTGTATCACTCTCTCAAGGCCCTGCAGTTCAGAGGTGGAGAATGGACGCCATACTGCATGTCTTCAGGAGAAACGGCTCACTTTTCTTAGAGATAAAGTGGCCCAGTATTTAAGCTTGGGGAGGAGATCCAGTATTCTGCCTGGATGGGGCTAGAAAACATCATTGTGAGTGAGGTAGCCCAGATACAGAAAGACGACTATCACATGTACTCACTCATAAGTGATTTTTAATCATAAAGCAAAGCAAACCAGCCTACAAATCACAATCCCAGAGAACCTAGAAAACAATGAGGACCCTAAGAGAGACATACAGAGATCTAATCTACATGGGAAGTAGAAAAAGACAAGATCTCCCGAATAAATTGGAAGCATGGGGATCACGGGAGAGGGTGGAAGGGTAGGGGAGAGGCAGGGAGGAGAGCAGAGAAAAATGTAGAGCTCAATAAAAATAAAAGAAAAAAGAAAAGAAAGCATTCTGGGCAGATGGAGGGGGATAACCACTAAGGAGTTATAACTGGGCTGTGGTGCGCTGCTCCTCACTGGGGAGCAACATAATCCCACAGAGGCTTGCCTTTTCTGGTGAGAACTCTGCATGTCGTCTTAGACAGGTTGTCTCACTGTCCCAACCCCGGCCTCCCTCCTGTGTAAAATGAAGAGTGCCGGGTGACTGAAAGTCCCTGCAGTTCCTTCCTTTAAATCAGATGTCTCCCAGCAGGAAAAAAAAAGCGCAATTCTTGGAAGAGTGGTGTGAAAGAATAGGACTGGAATCCTGTTCCCAACCTTTTCCTAAGAGACTCGGGACATCTGCCGGTCTCACGTGGGAAATTAAGGTAATCTTGTGTGAAGTGAGAATGCCTTTGCAAGGAAGGAGATGCTGGGTTGAGGGCTTGCTGCCTTCCAGAGTGCCTTGAAAAAACAGGATAGTAGGGAATAAATAAATCCTGCCTCCTGAAATCTCTTGCACTGTTTTCCCAGAAAGGGGGTTCGTGATGAGATTTTTGTATTAAGATAGCAGTTTCCTCCCGTGCATTTGTCCATTCAAGGTTTGAGAACGCCTGGCCAAACTGTATGGGCCAGTGTGTACCAACTTTTCCTCTTGTATCAATGGATAAAGCTCCCTAGCAGAGGCACCTGTGCCTGCAGCATTCCCAGTATTAGGTATGATGCAGCATGATTCCAGCATGATTCATGATTTCATGAATTGAAAACAATTCAAAATAAGGTCTGTTCCTCTGTTTTATTTTTTTTGTATATATAATTAATAGTAATTTCCCTCCTTTTTTTTTTCAAGACAGGTTTCTCTGTAGCTTTGGAGCCTGTCCTGGAACTCACTCTGTACACCAGGCTGGCCTCAAGCTCACAGAGATCCCCCTGCCGGCTTCCCTCCTGGTTTAAACAATAATCTTACCACCTATTTCAAGGGAGGCACTTCACTTTTCTTCTTTTTTTTTAAACATTCATTCATGGCATATTTATTTAGCATGTGGGCATGAATGAATGCTGTGTGTGTGTGTGTGTGTGTGTGTGTGTGTGTGTGTGTGTGTGTGTGTGTGTGATGAGATTATTTTAGAATACTTCTTCCCAACCTTTCTTTTAGGAAAAAAAAGTGTCTCCCTAGGCCCCTGGCTGGCCTGAAACTCACTATGTAGAACAGGCTGGTTTCAAACTTGTGCTACAACTGCCTGTTTACCATGTGCTGGGATTACAGTACTGTGCTATCGTGCCTGGCACATCCTCAGTTAAAATCTAGTTTGAGCTTCGGTGGGCAGGGGTGGAGATCGATTGGGACGTGCCATGTTTGGGCAGGGGAAGCTAGGGCCTACAGAGCAGGGCTGGGAGGCCAGACACCCACCTCCTCCAGGTGCAGGTGGGGCCAGGGCTCCAGTCCGGTGCCACGGGCTACTGTTGGGGATAAGGGGAGGCTGCTGCCAGGTCTCTGGGCCTTCAGTGGCTGGGGGTGGTGCTCGGGATGTGTATGTGTCGCGGGAGTAACCCAGACTCTCACCTCCAGGTGCAGGCAGGGTGGTCGGGAGAAGGTGTGGGGAGCAGGAGGAATGGAAGGAGAGGGAACGGGGATTGGTACGTAAAATAAAAAAGATTGTTTAAAAATAAAAACAACAAAAAAACTAGTTTGAGGCCAGTGAGATAATGAGATGACTCAGCAAATAAAGGCACTTAATGCCAAATCTGATGACCTGAGTCCCACACGGTGGAAAGAGAGAACCATCTCCTGCAAGCTGCCCTTTAACCTCCATAAATGTTCCCGGGTCACAGAGGAGCACGCGCGCGCGCGCGCGCGCGCGCGCACACACACAGAGACACAGACGTAATAGTAGCAGTAGTAGTAGTAGTAGCAATATTAGCAGTAGTAGTAGTAAACATTTAAAACCTAAACTGAAGAAAACAATAATTTGCTGAAATCTGTATGATTTTTTAAAATAGTGTAATGTCTCTGGAAGCCCTCATACATTATGTGAAAGTTTTCACAGTTTTACTTTCCCACATACCAAGTTACCATGAGAAGAAATAACTTTTTTGTTTGTGTATGTCAGGCCGAATATGAGAGCCAATTATGGAAATTCAATTTTTTTTAAATTTCTTTTTATGTGTATGGATGTTTTACCTGCACGTATGTCTTTGCACCAGGTATGTATGTCTTTGGTGCTTTCTGAGGTCGGAAGAGGGTGTACGATTTCTTGGGACTATAGTTACAGATAATTGTGGGTTGCCACATGGGTCCTGGTATTTGATCCTGGGTCCTCTGGAAGAGCAGCCAGTACTTTTAACCTCTGAGCCATCTCTTCAACCAAGTGTGGGGATTTTTTGTTGGATAATGTTTGACTTTTGAGCCTAAAGGTATCAAGGCATGAAAGGTTCCTGAAACTTTTATTTGTACAAAAATCCCATAGTTCAAAGTGGAAACAACAAGAAGTTACAATTATTGGATTTCAAAATCACCTGGAAAAGGACAACATTGGGCATTTATGGGGATGCATTCCTGAATGTTCCTTCCTCTAAGCTGCCTATGGGGCAGTGACCCTGTGACAGCAAGTAAAAGAATCACATTGGATAGACAACTGCTTTTGATGGTGTTTGCAATCGACAGTTGTGGATGGGAAAAAGGAATGAAAGGTATTGGGTGAGTCACGAAAACTGGTTTGGTAGGGTGAGATGGCTCTGCAGATGATGGTCCCAGATAGTGAAAGGAGAGGGCTGATTTCCCCAACTTGTCCTCTGACCTTTAGTGAGTGTGTTTGTTTGTGTGTGTGTGAGAGAGAGAGAGAGAGAATGCATTTGTGTGTATGCATGTGTATGTGTGTATGTACATGATGTGTGTGAGAGAGAAATATAAATAAATAAAATGTAATACAAATTTACAACACTAAACAGTATGTTTTCCCGAGCAAATAGCTCCCTTCTACCACGCTTTCTCTGGCTGCCTCTCTCTTCCCTTTCTTTCTTTTTCCTCTCTCTCATTGAGATGGAGTCTCACTATGCTCACTATGTTGCCTCAGCAGGTCTCTGACTTCTAGAATTGAGCCTCCTAAATTCTGGTCATACAGGCATGCACCACAATGCCACAATAGTGATTTGTGATAGTCTCTACCTCCGCTGAGAGGCAAGTCTGGTGTAGATTCGACACTTTTTTTCTGAAGGGCCTACAATAATTTTATCCTACAAATTCTGGTATAGATACAATACTTTATCTGAAGGAACTACAATAACTTCACAGTACAATCACGCTCATAAAACAACTGGCAATTATTCAATTACAAACCCCTTACTTGAAAAAGTTAAATGTTTACTTCCAATATCCAGGAGGATAACTGCATGTTTTTTGGGGGGGGGGCACACCTTCCTATTTAGCTTCTCTAGGATCATGAATTATATGCTCAATGTCCTTTATTTATGGCTAGAATCCACTAATGAGTGAGTACATACCATATTCATCTTTTTGGGTCTGGGTTATCTCACTCAGGATAGTGTTCTCTATTTCCATCCATTTGCATGCAAAATTCAAAATGTCATTGTTTTTACCACTGAGTAGTAAGAGGTTGGGGGTGGGGGGTGAGGGGAGATGGGGAGAGAGAAGTGAGAAGGGGAGGATGGGGAGAGCTTGGGGGAATGGGACAGTTGGGATGGAGGAGGAGTGGATATGGGAGCAGGGAAGTATATATCTTATTTAAGGGAGCCATTTGAGGGTTGGCAAGAGACTGTACTCTAGAGGGGTTCCCAGGTGTCCAAGGAGATATCTCCAGCTTGTTCCTTGAGCAGCTGAGGAGAGGGTGCCTGAACTGGCCCTATACTATAGCCACTCTGATGAATATCTTGCATAGCACCATAGAACCTTCATCTGGCGATGGACGGAGATAGAGACAGAGACCCACATTGGAGCACTGGACTGAGCTCCCAAGGTCCAAATGAGGAGCAGAAGGAGGGAGAACATGAGCAAGAAATTCAGGACCAGCGAGGGGTGCACCCACACACTGAGACAGTGGAGCTGATCTATTGGGAGCTCACCAAGGCCACCTGGACTGGGACTGATGGAGCCTGTGATCAAACCAGACTCTCTGAACGTAGCAGACAATGAGGGCTGACTGAGAAGCCAAGGACAGTGGCACTGGGTTTTGATTCTACTGCATGTACTGGCTTTGTGGGAGCCTAGTCTGTTTGGATGCTCACCTTACTAGACCTGATGGAAGGGGGAGGACCTTGGACTTCCCTCAGGGCAGGGAACCCTGACTGCTCTTGGGACTGGAGAGGGAGGGGGAGGGGGAGGGAAATGGGAGGAGGGGAGGAAATGAAAATTTGTAATAATAATAATAACAACAACAACAATAATAATAGTAAGCTGCAAAAAAAGTTAAATGTTTTCAAAATTGTGATACTGGTCCCCTTCTTCCATCCCGCATTTTGGTTTTGGCTGCTTTCTGCCTGGGGAGATTGGCATAAAGACGGCATAAATGAAATAGCATTCTGATCGCTTCCAAGTTTCAGCGCTGAGAAGAGAACCTATGGCCTCATAAATACTCGACCACTTTATTACTCTAGCCAAGAGTGCTGCCTTGCAAGAATTATTCTAAAACATCGTCCTTTGTTTGGAGCAGCATTAAACCAACAGATTTCCTTTCAGTGTTTCACCTCTAGGAGCTAGGATTCTGTCCAGCTTGTTTAATGTAAATATATATTATTTATATTTATATAAATTTATATTTATATGGTGAAATGTCTGCTTTTTAAGTTGGGAAATCTATAGCAACAGACTCTCCTGCCTGTGAGTAGGGAAGGGTGCAATATCATTTTATCATTCTTTACATTTATTTTACTTTAAAAAAATGCATGGTCTGCCTATGTATCACTAACTGGCCTGGAACTTACTTTATAGACTAAGCTGGCCTCGAAATCAGAGATCTGCCTGATTCTACTTTCCAGGAGACTGGAATTGAAGGCACGAGCCACCACTCCCAGCCTATGGTCTTTTTTTAGATATTATTAACGTTTATTTATGCATGTGTGATGTGCCTTGAGTTCTGGAATGCATCGGCCACAGCACATGTGTGAAGTACAGAGGACAAATCTGGTGAGTCACTTCTTTCTCTCCACTGCGAGTTCCAGGGATCCAGGGATCGAATTCACTTAGTCAGGCCTGCATCTCAAGCACTTTCACCTCCTGAGATGTCTCTCTGCCCCCTCCCTTCCCAGTCTTGATGAGCTAACTCTCATTTCTCTCAAACAGCAGAGCTATAGGGCCAGAATGCGTACAATCCCTATACCCTCCACAAATGAGAAAACATTGATTTAGAAAATTAGGGCTTTGGTCAGGTGACTGGCTGTTATCCCCCCCCCCCCCCCCGCAACACCTCCCTGCTTAGAAATGACTGCTTCCATTCCAGAAACACCCCCAAATCATCTGGCACGTGCATGCGCTCTTTCACCTGGGCAAAATAATAATGTAGAGGGTGAGGTGTGCAGAGACCGTGTGTTACTCTATGTATACTTGCTTTGGGCTCTTGGACAATTTTGTGATGAACAAATCCTATTGAGAGTAACCTAGGGATACTAGCTTATAAAAGGAGGCCTCTGCAATATTCTGTTAAAATTTCATTCTCTTAGCAATTTCCACCCATGCCCTTAACACAGGATGATCCTCAAAGCCAATATGCTGCTAAACCAAACTTTTATTGAACTCATAACTTTACATAGAGAATATGTGCACACAATTTCATTTAACAAGTATTTTTTTAAGATTTACTTATTTATTATATATGAAACATTTTGCCTCAATGTATGCCTGCACGCCAGAGCAGGGTGCCAGATCTGAGGGTTGTGAGCCACCATGTGGTTGCTGCTAATTGAACTCAGGATTTCTGGAAGAGCAGCCAGTGCTCTTAATCTCTGAGCCATCTCTCCAGCCCTTAACAGCTATTTTATAAGTAACTTTTAACAATGTCTATGAACAGCATGAATCTTACTGGAAATCTTACTGGAAAACACTTATTGGAAAATATTTATTGGAATCTTATTGGAAAACACTTAACGGAATACACTTATTGGAAACCACTTATTGGAAAAATCTTATTGGAATCTTATTGGAAAACACTTTGGGAAAACTGATGTAGACTTCAGTTTTCAGGACCTTAGAACTGGCCATTGGGGTTGGGGACATATCCCATACCTGCATTGGGCATTTGAGCATTTTGAGCATTTTCAGCATTTTGAGCATTTTGAGCATTAGGAGCATTTTGAGCATTGGGAGCATTTTGAGCATTGGGAGCATTAGGAGCATTATGAGCATTTTGAGCATTAGGAGCATTAGGTGGCGCAGGTGGCCAGGGAAATGGAGGTGGATGGGGTCCCCTTAGTGGCATAGGCATGAATGGTGGGGGAACCAGGGGTGGGAGAGGCAGCATGTGAGGATGGATTGGCTGGGGTGCCACAGGTTGATATCTCCAAATAACCTCCACGATAGGGATGGGGCCATAACGATCATCCATGTATAGACCCACGGGGGTACTCATGGCAACTGGAAACATGCTCCTGCATAAATGTGCCCGCTGAAGTTGTCTCCACTTGGTCCTTCTGTTCTGGAACCAAATCTACAATTAGAAGGGGAAAAATTATTTAGGATATTGGACAACTAATGTCATTAATAGGAAAAACCCTACAGGCCGCTAAAATTAGAACTACTGCTCTAAACCTGGTGTAGAGTTTGAAATATTGTATTTCTCTTTTCCCCCTTTAATGCTGTTTTAACTATTTTCCGGGCCTTGGACAGAGGTGTGTTATTTGCGTGCACATGCGTGCATGTGTGTGTGTGTGTGTGTAAAGTGTCACTCAGAAAAACTTAAGTTTTTCTTTTCCTCAGAATCTGCTTTGTTGACCTCTCAAGCTGAGCTAGGTCTGCCTAAGGGAGTAGCCTGTGGCATCAAGATGCTCTAACTCAGCGGCCTGCTTTGGTGGGGGTGATTTTCTGTATGTCTCACCAACCGATATACAGCTATTTCCACCACACATGCCTAAATAAACGGAAAAGGTATTTTACATTAACACAGATAAGAGAGCACTTTCAGATTCCAGAAAACGTAGGTTAAAATAAAAAACACCAAAAAGGAAAACAAGACCTTACATGTAAGAAATTGTCTTTGCCCTTTGAAAATCCAAATAACCAGATGCTTCCTTCAGTATCATTTTTGGATCCCTTGGCCATGTGACCAATTATGTTCAAATATAAAATTCATTAGCCAAAAAAAAAGAGAAAAGACCAAAGAAACATACCAACTTGAGAATTCCCAGCACAAAACATTACCTACAATGTGTTTTAGAATACCTGTTGTACCTAATTGCTTTTCCAAAATTTACTAACCTGCACTCTGGATTCAGGCAAACCCAGGCGTTGGGCAAGTTCCATTCTGATGGGAGAAAATAAGTAATGTTTAGTATTGGAGTTGTGGCTAAAAAGAAAGATATGGATGTACATTAAATCTAACCTAACCTCCCAGTGCAGTTTTCTATAATAGCAGAGACTTGATTTAGGGAGTGGCTTCCTAGTCACAAGTTATCTCTTCAATTGAAAATTTAAAAAAGGAATATATGGCCGGGCGGTGGTGGCGCACGCCTTTAATCCCAGCACTCGGGAGGCAGAGGCAGGCGGATCTTTGTGAGTTCGAGGCCAGCCTGGTCTACAAGAGCTAGTTCCAGGACAGGGACCAAAAGCTACGGAGAAACCCTGTCTCGAAAAATAAAAATAAAAAAAAATTAAAAAAGGAATATATATGAAAATGTCTGTTACTTAACTAAATATGGCCTTTATTTTTCTGTTTGCGAATCAGTAGAGAACACCCCTCAAAACATTTTTCTTGAGAGGTTGTTCTGTATAAAAACCAAACTGCCAAGTTACCCATAAAGTGCTATGTCCACCTGCCACCCTGGTCTTGCTGCTGGGGATTCAACTCAGGACTTTGGGCTTTCTGGGTAAGAACTCTAACACTGAGCTAAATTCCTAACCCCCAAATGGTCCTTTGGACCTGAATATTTCTGTTTCTTCTAAGAGGGATAGGTAAACTCTCAAAGAAGGAAATACAAAACTATTTAGGTCCAAGGGTGCCCAGTGGAAATTATTTTTTTCTGTTTCTAATCTGAAGACTGAGTGCCGCAAAGTCAGAGCAGACTCTGTATTCATTACATACACCAACCAACCCCGTCCCTCATTTCACCCGGGCTAAAATGAATGGGATTTCCCCCTACAGCGTCAGGACCACAGCGCAATAAGAAGTTTCAGCGCTTTGCAGGGCTAGGTGGGAGAAAAGCGGCAGATGTAGCCGCCACGCCCTACTGGGGTCCTCCGTGGCGCTCATCTCACGTGCAAAATCAAAGGGTTTTAAAGTTCACTAAATGTGTAAAATCACTTTTTACTATAATATTTTAAAAATGTCAAACCGTACAAAACAAAAACTCGAAATTTATGATTATAGACTATTAACATTTTAAGTAAAGCGGGTTCCAGGGGTTCCAGGTTGGCAGAGCAGCGACCTCCTCGCTCACCGCGTCCCGCGCCCGCCCCCGCAGCCCCCGCAGCCCCCGCCCTCTCTTCCCAGCCCTCTCCCGCCGCCCCCTTCCGTCGCTCAGTCACCCCCCCCTCGCTCTGGCCCCTCCCCCGCCCCCCCCCGCTCTCATTCCTTCGCTTCGCCGCCCCCATCCGTCGCCCCGCCCCCCCGCCCCATCCACCCCCATCCTGTCGCTCCGTCGCCCCCACCCCCGTTAACCCGCCCCCCCCCGCGCCAATTCCTGCTCGTGTGCTCTAGCTTTGCCCCCGGGGAAAGATGGACCCCAGGCTCAGGCGCTCCCTAGCCGATTCTCGCCTTCAAAGAGCTACAACCCAGCAACCCCCCAAGCCCGCCAGCGAAATGGGCGCCAAAGAAGAAAAACAACCGCTCACCTAGCAAACACATCGGGGTACTGGACACGCTGGAAGGAGGCCTCCAGCTCCCGCAGTTGAAGCTCAGTGAAGGTGATACGGTAGCGGCGGCGCTTTGGTTGAGGTGGGGGCTGCGGCAGGGGCTGCAGCGGGGCCAGCGGCGGGGGCTGCAGCGGGGCCTGCGGCGGGGGCTGCAGCGGGGCCAGCGGCGGGGGCTGCAGCGGGGCCTGCGGCGGGGGCTGCAGCGGGGCCAGCGGCGGGGGCTGCAGCGGGGCCTGCGGCGGGGGCTGCAGCGGGGCCAGCGGCGGGGGCTGCAGCGGGGCCAGCGGCGGGGGCTGCAGCGGGGCCAGCGGCGGGGCCTGCGGCACGGGCAGCGGCACGGGCTGTCGCAGCGCTTGCATCGGGGGCTTCAGCCGGGTCAGCTGCAAGGGTTGCCGCTGGGGCTGAGGCTCGGGGGCAGCAGCCTCCTCCTCCAGCTGAGAGTTGGCCTCCGGGAAGCCGCCTCCAAACTCAAGGGCTTCGAACCCCTCCCAGTCTGGCGGTGTTTCGACAAAAGGGAGGGTTGGTTCTTCACTAGCCGGTTTGAATCCCTCGTTTTCCTGGTAGTTTGTTTCGTCCAGAAAAGTCGAGGCAAAGATGTTCTGAGAGTCTGCGTGGGGGAAAAGCACAAACAAACAGACCAGAGCGTTTGCGCTCAAGCCACAGGCGCAAGGGAAAGGGAAGGCTAAGGGCTCTCCCTAGGGGGCAGCGGTGACCGCACCAGTCGCGCGCCTCCCTACCGCGACTCCAGATTCCCACCCCTGTGCGGCGCGCACCTCCCTGAACCTGGGCTGAGCCCGAATTAAGTTCGCTCTAGGAGTTGTAGTGTTATCTACCCAGGTCGTCGCAGAAGTCTTCCTCCTTCTGGCCAGCTCCAAAACTGGAGGAGGCATTTGCATCGAATTCTCTATTTCCCCCGTAGTCTGCGCCCGCCAAAATTGTTGAACTCAAGCTAGGCTGTGGATCTGGAGAAGAAAGAAAGCAGAAAAGAAAAACCGGGACGTTGAAGCCCGGGGTGCTAGGGCAGGACGAGTGAGGAGCCAAGGCGATCTCGAAAGTCGTCGAGCGCCGCTCGGCGCTCATCCGTTTGCGCGCGCGATAAAGTTAGCGAGAAGGACTGACCTTGAAATGTTTCTTCCTTCTCTGGTCCTCCGGAGTTGTTGAAGTTAGTGCAGAAGTCGCAGCCACACTTGCGGTGAGAGTCCATGGCTCTCGGAGAGTGGCGAGCGGGTTGAATTGCCGGCGTCTGAGACACTGCGGAGATCTAAGCTGGAGGTGGTGCCTGCAGCCTTTCCCGAAGCAGAGTGGCGCTCCTCCGGGAGTGACGCCCCTTTTATAGCGTGGCCAGCGCGTAGGGATCTTATTTTACGTGGTGGCGTGCTTCTACTCGACAGCCCCTGTAAGATACAGGAGTACGTCTATTAGGAGTGGGTGGGGCCTGCAGGGGGTGCGCTGGTAACTAGGCGCGCATTTTTTCGTAGTGCCGGTCAGACACTGAGCTTACTCCGCGCGGAGATCGGTTTCTATTTGCGGTTAACTAACTCCATAGGGGTGCCCCAGCTGCAGGAAAGGGTTGGCCAGGGTTGTGAATACCATTTTAATGGCTACAAGCTCGCATCTCCGAGCTCGCATCAGCTCTTAAAACCCGAAGTATTTACCCAATGTTCCAAACTACATTTTCAATGTTCTGAAACATGCACTGCCCCCTTGGTGATTACCTCCCACAAGGAAAAGACATCGACATAGGAATTGCGAACAGGCATTTTAACAAAATGCATCCGTTTTCAGGCTTTGGGCACTCGGCTCGATCGACCCTTCTTTCCAGGGGCTCGGCGACTAAGGACTAGGACTTTTCATTTCATACTGCTCTCACCTAGAGTCGGTGAATTGGACCTATGTTTAGGCAAAAGCCTGTTTGAGATGGATCTAAAATCAGAGTTCACGAAGTTTTCCCTGAGCATAGCAAGTTTGCTCTGCAGAGGAGCTTGCAGTGAATTCCAGGGTGCTGGCGGTGCGCGTCAAAAAAACCCTATTCGCCTGTTCTAATGTTTCCAGAGCTTCGTAGTTTTTAGGAATGAACCGGCGCCAGACTGCATAAAGAAATCTGCCAAAAGCTTAGTGCGCCCACGAATGATAGCGGAACCCTTTCTTCGGTTCCTGGCGGTTGGCACCTTTGCGGAGCCAAGTTGCTTTCTCTTAGTTCAGGATGTATTGCAGAAACTTGTTCTGTTTTTTCGCTTACACTGAAAGCATACCTAATTTTAATTCCGGAGTATGGAAACTCTAGAGGGGCGAGAATGCCGCGCTTCTCTTTTTGCGCTTCCCGCCTCTTCCCCTCCCCCTATCTGGGACTATTTTGCCCCCCCCCCACCCCGTCTAGAAAATTGCACATCAAATTTTAAAGGGCTGTATAATTTTCCAAAAGATGTGCGCAAGTGCTTCGAGGCGTGTTAATAATCCTAATATTAAAATACTGTATAATTGTGGTCCCCGTGTTTGGCACCGGCACGATTCATCCTATGTTTAACAGTCACTTTTATTAGCATTCTCACTTTTTTTTTTCTTAAACACAAACAAGAGCTCTTCTTTCACAGGAGGCCAGGGAACTTTGAAGTTTCACTACAAAAATCTTCACTTAATAACTTATGCCTTAAATCAAAGCTGTAAATAAGGATGTTTTAGAGAGAGAGAGAGAGAGAGAGAGAGGAGAGAGAGAGGAGAGAGAGAGAGAGAGAGAGAGAGGGAGAGAGAGAGAGAGAGAGAGAGAGAGAGAGAGAGAGAGAGAGAGAGAGAGAGAATGGGGGGGTTCAAATCTTGATATGAATCTCTGCTTCGGTCTAGGCCCCCTTCCTTTCATATCAGAGCTTTATCTGAATCACTCCAAATGGGAGATTTGGGATCCATTGTGCTGAGTTTTTGAGCTAAGGCTTCATTTTGCACAGAAACTAGGTGAGAAATTAATAGGGCAGGCTCTGAGTGCATCGTGCCTGCCCTCAGGCACCCCGTGTCCATTTCCTTGACTTTAGTTACCTTTGGCCATCTCCAGCAGGGACACATCCTGTTGAAATTTCTAAAACAACTCCTGAGGACACTTTGCCCTGCTGCTGGCCACCAGTCCTGGGAGGGAAATTATCCTCTTGTGGAACATGTCCCTGTAAGCTACCTTCCTACAGCATGAGTAGTATTTGCTTTATTAGATTGTTGTGATAATTCAGTGCTTATGGTAAAGTAATCCTTACTATACTAAATAATGGTCCCAGCGAACAGTTCTCATATGCTAGACAAAAATCCCTAATATATATCTTTTATCTAAAAATTCCTTTTTAAAAAGGCCAAATATATTTATTACACTTTATAGATTTTATACACAAATGAAATTTATCTATAAACTTCCCCAGGCATTTAGATAATTGAATCTGAAGAGGTTAATTCACGAGTCTTCTGAATACGTCTGGTGTGGTGTGGTAGTGAATGTCTGTAATTCCAATATTTGAGAGGCAGAGGGAGGATAGACCATCCTCAGCTAAATATTGGGTTCAACGCCCGTGCTTCGTGGGATCGTCTTTTAAAAAGAAAAAAAGAAACTCTTCTAATTCCCAACTTCACATTCCTTAAATTATATTTTAAAAAATCAGATCGTTTTGACTTCAAGTTACACACCAGAAATGAAAATTTTTCTTGTCTATACGAAACCTTTCACAAGATAGTTAAAGCACCGCCGCCGCGGTGCTGCCCTTTGGTTAAAAAAAAAATGCCAAGGTGCTTTCCCAGAGAAAACCTTGGAGTTTTTCTCCTTAGGAGACCTGTGGAGAGAGAAAACAGGCAAATGATCCCAGAAAAGGGGAGGGAGGGAAAGGAAAAAGAAGTGCTGGTTAGGGAGGCAGGCGTTTGGAGAAAAACCCAGAAACTGTTCAGTGGGCCTTCGGAGCTAGCGTCTACAAAGCAGCCATAAGGAGTCCTTAACCTCGCTCCCCAAATGTGCCAAGTGCGAGAAACCAATGGAAGGATCCCTTACTATAAACATTTTGTGAGGCATTAAATATTTATTTATTAAGAAGAAAAGGAAAGAAAGAAAAAGAGCTCCCGCCCTTTTGGTTTTGATTTTGCGTCTGCGGAGCTTGAGATTCTCGGTTTCCTCCACAAACTTGAGCTCAACTCAGAGGAAGCTCCCTGAACCCAAGATTTTTTTTTTTAAAACCGCTGCCAGCTGCCTCTGGTTCAAGCGATGATGTAGAAGGTGGGTGAGAACAGTAGTCTCCACTAGTAAGTCGCTTAGTCCCGAGGGCGGTGGTCCTTCGCAGTACCCTGGGCAAGAATTACTAGCAACTTCGCTGGACTGTTGAAGCCTCGGGCTGTTTCCGCAGCCTATTTTCTTTGCTGCGGACTCCGTGTATTCACATCCAGATTTATATGATAATCTTTGTTTTCCTCCTTTACGTTTTCAGTGATCCCTTCTGACTTTACTCATGCTGGATCCTTTCGAAAGAAAGGTAGTATATGAACAAACTTTTTTTTTTTTTTGAGTCAGGATCTCACTCTCCGGCCCACTCTGGCCTGGAACTCACTATGTAGAGCCAGGCCTCCGCTTGGGGAGATCCTTCTATCTAAGACTTCTGAGTGCTGGAGTTACAGATTGTCCGAGAATATTTTTATTATTTAAAAAGGATCTCATTCAGTGATGCAGGCACGCAGGCTGTCAGCCTGTCCAGGAACTCAAACAATCCTTCTGTCTCAACCTCCTAACTGCTCTAGGTGCTGAAATTATAGGCGGAAGCCAAACTGCCTAACCTTACCAGACTTATGCCTTTTTTTGCCCCCCCCCCCCCCCAGGGGTTCTCTGTGTAGCCTTGGCTGTCCTAGAACTCTCTTTGTAGACCAGGCTGGCCTTCAACTCAGAGATATTAAAGGTGGGAGCCTTCAGACTCTGGTGAGACTTCTTCCACTTTAAAAATTATTATTTTAATTAACATACACGATACTGGTTTTCATATTTTTTTGTTTTTGTTGCCCCACCCCACTCCCTTCTTTATGCCCCACCCCAAACCCTGTAACTTTGATTGTCTGATCCGAAGGTGGAAGGAAAGAACTGCTCACTCCCTTCTTTCCTCCAGTTACCATCTCTGTGTTCAGGGCACAAGCATTTGATTATCCTTGCCCTCTCTCCAATTTCTCTCTTTTTTTCTTCTTACGATCCTATTTCTAGTTTTAGCTGCATGAAAATTCTTAGGCAAGGTTTTAGATACTTAGTACTGAGGGTGGACTCTAAAGGCAATAGTCCACTGACTATAAATCTATCCCATTATTTTTAAATACAAAAAGGTGAAAGAAATTCAATTTTATTTTATGCACACGTGTGTTTTGCCTGTATGTATGTCTGTACACCACTTCCGTGCACGGTGCCCACAGAGACCAAACCATGGCATCAGATCCCCTAGGACGGAGTGGCACCCATCCTATCAGAGCCGCCGTGTGAGTTCTGGAAACCCAGCTCAGGCACTCTGGAAGCACTCTGGCTGTGCTCTTAACCACTGGGCCATTTCTCTCACCCTATGGTGAAGAATCCTGTACTAAGAAAAAGATTGTGTGCTGAGGTTGTTGAGACAGAGGCTAAAAATTCCTTTTCTATGAAATTGTGGAGAAGAAAACAGTAGTTCTCACTAGATTTGTTGACACCACTACAGCTGTAAATGTCACAGCCAAAGTGTGTGACAAGTGGGATGAACTGGCTTTAAGTTTGTATGTGGAAAATGAACGGCATAAGAAAAAGGATGGGTACTTAGATTCAGAAATAGATTTCCACTGAAAAGTATTAATGAAAGAAGCTGTTGATGAAGACAGGGCCATATTCTGGCCTGTCTTCATATTCAGAGTTAAAGAATTTGGTTGAGGACTGACAAGGTAGCAGCTCACTGGGCAAAAGGCACATGTAGCCCAGGCCTGATGACCTGAGCTCTGTCCCTATTCCCCAAGGCACAAGGAAAGAACTGACTCCAAAAATTTGTTCTCTGACCTCCACACGTGTGCTATGGCTTGTGGATGTCTCTTTAAGCACACCATACATGTATACAACAGTAATAAATACATAAAATAAATAATAAAAAGGAATTTAAGGAGAAAAGGTACCATTCAAAGTGAGATTTTAAATGTGATGAAATCATAAACATAAACCTACATTAATATATTTTGAAAGAGAGAAACCATATTCATATAACTTTTGTTTACATATTGCCATTATTATTTTATTATTATTAACCTATTAGGGTATGCAAATATATCATAAGTTCATGTGTGTATTTAGAAAAAAATATATATTAAAAAAACTATACGGTATATACCATTATATTATATATATGTATATATTTGACTACTGTATGAAATTTCAGGCATCCATTGTTTTACAGGGGATGTTTTAAATGGCACTGCTGTGAACATTTATGCAGAAGCTTTGTTTGAATACTTGTTTGCGATTAATTTGCATAATACACAAGTTATGTCTTAGCTGATAATTGTTTCTTTGATAAATTGCTAGACTGTTTTACATAGCAACTGTCACATTTCATATTCTCATTAGCAGTGATGGGGATGTACCTCAGTAAAACCACCTGCATGCTGAATCAAACCATACATTACAAAAACAAACAAACAAACCAGGGGCTGGAGAGATAGAGGCTAAGAGCACTGGCTGCTCTTGGAGCAGAGCAGAGCTCCCATTTCCAGTCCTTCCGTGGTGGCTCACAACTGCATTTCCAGTTCCCGGGGATCCAGGACTGTCTTCTGGCTTCTGCAGGCACCAGGCAAGCATATGGGGCATAGACATGCACACAGGCAAAACATTCATACACAATAATAATAATAATAATAAACCCCAAACCAAACTAAAAACCAAATAGTGTCTGATGTAATGGTTCATGCTTATAACCACAACACTTGAGAGATGGGCAGGAGGATTGCTACAAATTCAAATCCAGCATGAGCGCTACATAGCAAAAATAAAACAGGCAGCAGCGGCAGAAACAGCATTGATAAAGTGTTATTTTTTTGAAAAATGTTTATTATTATTATTACTGTTATAACTATTATTTGTGTGTTTGTGTGTGTGTGTGTCCCATGGTCTGGGTGTGGAGGGCCAAGTTGGTTTTCTCCTTTTGCTATAGTTCCTGAGGATGAAACTCAGGAAACCAAACTCGCAAGGCAAGTGCTTTTCTCTGATGAGCCATCTGCTATCCTTTTTGAAGGGAGTGTGAGCTCTTCATATTTTATCAATTAATTAATTAATTTGTGTGTATAAAAATAGGTTCACGTATGAAAATCAGAGGATAACTTTTGGGAGTTGGTTCTTTTCTTCTACCTTGTTGATGTAGGTTCTCTCTTGTTTCTGCCAGGATGCATACTCCAGGCTAGCTAGTTGGTCCATGAAATTCTAGGTTATTATCCTATGTCTGCCTCCCAATCTTGTGATAGGAGTACGTGGATTACAGGTGTGTGGCATTGCATCTAACTTTGTACATGGTTCTGGGGTTTCAACTCAGGTAGTCCTATTTGGGAGGCTAGTGCTTCCTGTAGAGACATTACACTGGCTCCTCTTTACGTTTCTGGTATTTGTTATTTTATGGTTTTTTTTTTTTTCCTAACGTGATCTTAGTAGTTTTTTTTTTTTCCTCCCCAGTTAGGGCCTTCCTATGCAGCTCAGCCTGGCATTAGATTCATGATGTTCTTGCGTCCTGGTTTTAACAAAAATGTCTGTTTTCTGAGCCTTCAGATTGTGATTTAGTGCGCAAAAGTTTTGGTTTCATGGAATGAACCTGCAGGGACCCTGGGCTCCAAGATAAGGTAGGGCATGGGAAAATAAACCGCTTTTCTTGTCACATACAGTCATGAGCAGAAATGTCTCTATGTTCTTATTTTCCTTCCTCCTGTAAGACTAAGGGTAAATAAACAAATAACCTTTGTGGGTTTTATTCTCCCATCACCAGTGTAGGAAGACCTTAAGAGTCTGAAGGAAAATTGTGGTTCTCCAAAGGGCTTGGGGGAGGGTGTAAGAGAAGCCTCAATGTGTCTCACAGAGTTTTTAGAAATTATGTTGACTTTTATAAGGCAAGGCTAATAGTATAGGTAAGGGGCAGAGTGCTTGCCAACCATGCACAAACCTCTCTCCTAAAAAAGAAAGGGCTTGGACAAAATGATGGTTTTGGACTCTGATGTGGATAAAACTATAGTATTTAATAAAATGTACCTGTCAGTCTTTTGTGGTTAATAATTGGGGTGACTATTTAGGGCATGTGGTTAAAAGGACTTTCCTGTCTGGCTACAGAATATGCTTGTAGGGAAAAGAATTAGAAATCACAGAGTGGTGTGGATGAGCTGCTGCTGGCCTCTCAGTAAATAGGAAACCCCTCCAACCTTCTGCCCTCTGATGGCCAAATATCTCACACTATGAGCATGAGGCCTCCAGTTGATGGGCGTTCAGCTGCAAAGGACGCTAAAACCATCCAGAAATTGCCTCGGTTTGTAAATCATAATAAAGACTTTTAGTCTGGGTTTGAGAACTAATTGCCAGAGGCACAAAGGGGTGGGCAAGTGAGCACTGTGGTACTGTGTTGTACAACGGGCACCGTGCTGCTTCATTAGAATCCCTCTGGAGGCCCAGAGTCTTTCTCTCTTCTGCCTGCCTGCCTGTCTGCCTGTCTGTCTTTCTGTCTGTCTGTCTGTCTGTCTGTCTCTCTCTCTCTCTCTCTCTCTCTCTCTATATATATATATATATATATATATATATATATATGTATGTATATTATACATACATATATACATGATATATATAGAGACAGAGATTTTAATTGAAAATAGATTTTTTCCTATTTTCATATAATACATTCTGATCAGTTTCCACTCACTCCCCCAACTTTGCTCAGATTCTACCCACTCACCCCAATCCACACTCTTTCCTTCTCTCTATCATTAGAAAACAAGCAGGCATCTAAAAAAATCAATAAAATAGAGCAGAATAAAATAAAAAATGTAGAATAGGACAAAACAGACAAACAGGATAAGAGAGCCAAAGAAAAAGAACAAGAAATATATAAAGACACAAAGAACACACATTTGATACACAGAAATCTCATAAATACACAAAATTGGAAACCATGATATATAAACAAACAAACAAAAAATCCCTGTAAGATAAAAAAGCCCAGACAAAGCATTGTGAGACAACTCCCCTCAACTCTATCCCAATAGCAAATTCATTTTATGTTGGCCATCTACTGCTGGGTATGAGGCCTGTTCTTAAGTGTGGTTTATAAACCTAGTGAGAGTCTTCTGGAGAAAACTAATTTTTCCTTAGCTGGTGATAGCTTCTGGGTTAGGAATGGGGGTTTGTGTCTACTTCCCCTCTCCATACTGGGACCCCCATTTGACTTAGACCTGTGCAGGCCCTGTGCATGCTGCCACAGTCTCTGTGAGTTCATATGGGCATCAGCCCGGTGGTGTGTAGAAGGCCCTGTTTCCTTGGTGTATTCCACCCCACTGGCTCTTACAATCTTTCTGCCTCCTCCTTCAGAGTTCCCTGAGCCTTGAGGGGAGGATTTTGATGGAGACATCCCATTTAGGGCTGAGTGTTCTCACTCTGCATGTTATCCAATTGTGAGCTCTGTATTTGTTCCCATCTGCTGCAGGAAGATGCTTCTCTGATAATGGCGTGCAAGGCACTGATCTTTTGAGTGCAGCAGAATGTTATTAGGAGTCGTTTTATTGCTGTGATCCTTTTTTTTTTCTTTTTGGCTTTTTGAGATAGGGTTTCTCTGTAGCTTTGGAGCCTGTCCTGGAAATAGCCCTTGTAGACCAGGCTGGTCTCGAACTCACAGAGATCTGCCTCCCGAGTGCTGGGATTAAAGGTGTGCGCCACCGCCGCCCGGTTATTGCTGTGACCTTTAGCAGAACAGTAGTATTTTTTTTCTGGGGGATATGATGCCGTCTTCAGGCCTTGGAGAGCACCAGATATGCACGTGGTGCACATACATGCATGCATATATACAGGCAAATATTCATTCATAAAAAATACAAATTCTTTAAAAAAAGAACACCATTTCTGACTACAAGACACAAGAAATTACAGATTTTAAAGTCATATATCCTACCTATCCTTAAAAAAACTTAAAGTTAGATGATTGTAATATGATTTATTGTTAAAAAGAATATAAGCAGATTTCAGGTTTATATATTTATTTTATTTTTATATTTTATTATTTATATAATATAACAACACCAGTACATACACAGGAAGACAGGGGAAACACTTGAATGGAGATTATCAGTGATTTTATATACATATATATGTATATGATTGGATTGTAAATTTTTCTATAATAAATATTAACGAGGAGAAAAAGAGGCTATATTTTCTAAATTAACTAGGCAATTTATTTCCTGTAAGGATTTGTTTTCTGAATCCAGAAATCCCCTGATCTGAATTGAAATATAGTATCTGGTTAGCTGAACAAGGTCTAAAAGTTTTATGGATTTGAAAAACAAATCGAGGGAAGGGGCAAGAAGAAAATAAAGGTTTCCTTTAATGTGTGAATGAGGCCCCATCACTCTGCCTCCCTGGGCTAAATGAGAAAGCCAACGTCAGGTTTCTGTCATGTGGGAGCAGACTTCGGCCCTGGTACCCTCGCAAGTGTGAACTATTTTTCTCTCTTTGAATAGTGTTTCAGTGTTCTCCTTCATTTGCCGGCGGGAGAGACTGCTTGTAAGGAAGGTAAGGGTACAGAGTCCATTCTCATGGACTGTCTACCCCCCACTGTCCTAATGACTGAGTTTTCTGCGGCTAGGATTCTCACTATTAATGTCCTCCTTGAGGAGAGAAGAGGTTCTAAATCTGACTTTCACCAGGACCCTCCCCAGGCTATATTCTTTTCATGAGTTTATTTATTTACTCAGTGTGTGTGTGTGTGTGTGTGTGTGTGTGTGTGTGTGTGTGTGAAAGGACAATTTGTGGAAGTCAGTTATCTTCACCATGTGAGTCCCAGGGATTGAACTCAGATCAGGCTTGGCAAAAAATTCATTTACCTATTGAAGCATATTGCTGGCCCAAGATTTTTTCTTTTTACCGTTCTAAACCCGGTACTATTATTTTTTCAATTCATTTAGCAGAGAATCATCTTTTCTTTCTTTTTTTAAAGGTTAGTTTAGGTGCTTAAGAGATAGCTCAGCAGTTACAAGCACTGGCTGCTCTTCCAGAGGTCCCAGGTTTGATTCCTATTGTCTACATGATGGCTTACAGCCTTCTGTAATTCCAGGTGGCTTCTGACAGCCTCTTCTGGCTTCTGCAGGCACCAGATGTGCATGTGGTGTAGAGACATACATGCAGTCAAAATACCCATACGATTTTTTAGAATTTTAAAAATTAAAAAAGTTTAATTTTGTTTTTAACTTATATATAAAACGTTGCACATAGTGCTGGGGTACCATGTGATTTTTCTTTTTTGCAATTTTAAAGATTATATTATTTATTGCATCCCTCTCCCCTATTTAGTCCCTCTCATGTCACCTCACTCTCTCTCACATTTATGGTCTCCTTTATTAGTATTATTGCTATATATACAGAAATATATAATGCAACCTTCCGAGTCCATTTTGTGTTGCTTGTATGTATATTATTTCAGGTCTGACCATTTGGTATTAAATAACCAATTGGGGGGTCTCATCCCTGGGGGAGACTAATTCTCCCTATCTCAACAGTCATTATTTGCTTGTAGATTTCTCTGGGTCTGGCCAACTTTACTAT
This sequence comes from Microtus oregoni, assembly GCF_018167655.1. NCBI lineage: Eukaryota > Metazoa > Chordata > Mammalia > Rodentia > Cricetidae > Microtus > Microtus oregoni. The sequence goes on from NW_024543230.1 coordinate 792,784, forward strand.
ATATATTTTCTAACTGTATTCTGAACATTATCCTTACATCCACAGATAAATAAATCTTTCATTCCTCATGAAAAAAAATTTCTCTAATTGAGGGCCATGTTACTGCTGGAACCGTAATGATCTGCGTGGCCTGTGCTTGCCACCTGAGACCATAGTGACATCCGGACTGCTATCAAGGACTTTTTGGGTCCGTGGTCCTACTTCAGCAGGTTCTGTGTTGAAGTCTGTGGCCCATGTTGTAACCGAGGCAGTGTGGATGCCCGGGGGTCAGGCCAGCAACCTGAGTCCATGTTTGTGGCTGAGGGATATGCTGCATCCGGGTTCAGGCGATCTGACTAACCTATGCTGCTACTTGAGACCATGGTGACATCTGGGCCAGAGTTGTAGCTGAGGGCCGTTTCTGAGTCCATGGCCCTACTGCAGCCAGGGTCTGTGTTGATGTCCCAGGTTCCTATTACCATCGAAGGCCACATGGATGCCAGAGATCTGGAACCACATTAGTGTCTGAGGGTCATGCCGCCACTGAGGCCATGCCGATCTGAGTGATCCGCACTGCTATCTGGGGCTATGGTGAGATCCAGACCCGGCTGCTGCGGAGGGCCACGTCTGGCTCTATGGTCCCACCGCAGCCAGAGTCTGTGCTGCCAACAACGATTACACCGAAGCCTGGGGTTGGGGCTGCAACCTGTGGCCTTGTCGGTTAGTGCCTGGGGGCCATGGTACAATCAGAGCCACCCTGATCTTAGTGGCCTGTGCTTCCACCGAGAGCTAGGATGTTATCTGCACCCAAGCTACGCGCCCGAGGGCCATCGTCCTGCTGCAGCTGGGGTCTGCGTTAAAGTCTGTTCGCTGTATCATCTTAGGGGGTCTTGAGAACTACGCACCGAATCAGGGGATCATGCTGAGCTGGCCGTGCCCTTCATTGGCCCTGGGATAGTTGGCCCCGCCCCGCGCGCTGAAGCGAGAGAGCTGACTCCAATTCCTCCCGGGAGAGCAGCCCCCCCCCCCCCCAACTCAGGAGAGATGGTTCAACCCCTTACCACGGGTGGGGGGTGGGGGAGAGCTGATTGTGGTGGCGTGGACCCGGGGGAGCTGGCCCCACCCCCTCACGTGAAGGGGCGGCTCCAGTGGCCTGGACTGACCAGTTCAGCTAGCACCCTAGGCCCACAGCCAGGTCTGGAGTTGGCTCGCACTAACTTCTATCCCAACGAAGGAACTAGTTGTGTGGAGTGACACGAAAGGATCCCCATGACGTGGCAGTTGCAGGATATGCGAGAGGAGTTTCCGTGAGGGTCCAGTGAGAATGGTGTGCCGGGAACCAGAGGCCTTGAACCAGCCTCATTGCAACGAACGTTTGCCGAAAAGCTGGTTGGACAAAAGGGTATATATATATATATATATATATATATATATATAGTGTGCTACACCGCAGCTCCCAATGCCACCAGGACGAATGAAGAGGTATTGGAGAGGCAGAAATTTTTTGTTGTTTTGGTTCTATTGTTTTTTATTTTGTTTTGTTTGCTTGTTTGTTTTGCTTTGATTTTTAAAATTTTTTGTTTGGGAGTTGCTGTAGGGGAAGAGGAGGATGTGGAAGGACTGGGGGGTGAGTGGGATTGTGGTGCATGAAGTGAAATTTCCAAAGAATTAATAAAGAAATTATGTTAAAGGCGCGCGCCTTTAATCCCAGCACTCGGGAGGCAGAGGCAGGCGGATCTCTGGGAGTTGGAGGCCAGCCTGGTCCACAAAAGCTAGTTCCAGGACAGGCTCCAAAAAATACAGAGAAACCCTGTCTCGAAAATCAAAAATAAATAAATAAAAAGTTAAAAAAAGAAATTTCTCTTTGCAGAAGACAGAGACCATTACAGCTAATCACAACTGGTCAAATGCAGAGGAAAACTGACCGTGGAATGCCCCGCCTCAATTAATACATCTACAGCACAACTCCTGCACCCGAGACTGAGGGAACATCTGAGACAGGGAGTGGAAAGATGCTCAGAGCCAGAGGACCAGTAAGTGTGCTTCAAGTTTGTGTCTCCTACAAATGACAGGCAAGCGACACCCCTGAATACCTCAACAGTATAGCTGCCTGAATAACACTGGAACAATAACGGTATCAGTAGGCATGCGAAGGTGGAAGGGGTGAACAGCATGAGAATTATCTTTTGCTTGCCCCCGTGCTAACTCAGGTACATGGCATCACAGTTTTCAGTGCCAGTTTTTCTTCTGTCTAGCGTCCCAGAACTCCTTTAAAGCGAGCTTTTTAAGGGTAGGCTCCCAAGTAGGTGCAGCCTCACTGAAATTCTCTCGTTTTCATCAATAGCCGCAGGCGAGGAACCCCTGAAATACGCATTCATAGGCAAGGTTTGCTGTGTAACTTTATACCAGGCTTCACTCAGAAGCGGAGTGGGGGCCAACAGTTATATTATCTGCCGAACCAGTCCTCAGCTTGATTGGGCTGCCCAAAGCCTCCACTTTCTTTTTCTGCTGTGTTGTTTGCCAGAGAGGGATGGTAAAGATTGCAAAAATAGCTTTATGAGGCCCTGCTTAGGAACATGGAAAGCGCTTTTTATTGGCTTTCCTTCTTTCCATAAAGAACTGAGTGTGAATGGGACTGAAATATCCCAGACGTGACAGATAGAGCAGTTACCCTTGTACATGAAGGCAATAGAGCCATGGAAGCTACTCTCCAGCAGGCAAAAATAGGACACTTTACTTCCTTGGAAAGCCGAGGGAAGTTGTGGGGGTGGATTGTGGTCCGGATGTATTGTGTGAGAGAAAAATAAATTAAAAAACAAATTTAAAACAGAATAAAAAATTGAAGATGTGATCATGCTCGTGCATACACACACAGGAGAGGGGGGGGAGAAGCTTAGAGATATCTCAGTGGTTCTCATTGTCAGGAGAAGAGGGACCCAGGGTTTAGTCTTTGAGGACGGCAATAATTTGATTGTAAACATTTTGATTCAGTTGTGTGTGTGTGTGTGTGTGTGTGTGTGTGTGTGTGTGTGTGTGTGTATACACAAGCCAAGGCACACCTGTGGCCAGAGGACAACTTGTAGGAGCTGCTTCTCTCCTTCCGCCAGTGAGTCCTAGGGATGGAACTCAGGTTGCCAAGCTTGGCATCAAGTGGCTTTACTCACGAAGCCATCTCACTGTCCCTGCCCCCAAGCAGCTGGAAAGGTTCTCACTGCTAATATTAGTGATAGTTCTTTAAACTGCTATTTGTAAACACTCTTGGTGTCAATTTTCCCATAAAGAAGTAAAGATGTGATGGGAATAGGGCGATTTGGCTCCCTAATAAATAGCTGTTAGACTTTCTCTTGCTTTATCAACTGGGTGTGTGAGCAAAAGGACTGTTGTTCAGTCAGCCTGACTACCTGTACAGTATCGGCAGCTGTCCCGCATACTCCACGGATGCCTTGAGACAAGCATGCAAGCATATTTAGCCAAGACTGTTTGTACCAAACTTTGGGCCATCCTAAGCCTCAATGAGTTCTACAAGTATTTCCACCTCGGCTGGAGAGAAGCACTTGCCCTGGTTGCCTAACAGTGACTGCTGTGACAGACACTAAGAAACAAGACCGTAGCTGGGTGTGGTAGCACATGCCTTCAATGCCAGCTCTGGGGAGGTAGAGGCAAGCGGATCTCTGAGTTCTAGAGTCACCTTGATCTACAGAGTGATTTCCAGGACAACCAGGGATCACAGAGAAACCCTGTCCCAGAAAACAAAACAAAACAAAACAAAACAAAACAAAACAAAACAAAACAAAACAAAACAAAACACAAGACTGTAATTGATTTCAACACAAACTTTCCATAACTGTAATAGTGTAGGAATAAGTCCGTAATTGGTCCAAAATAAGCCTTTCTGACTGGGATTGGTGCTGAGAGCCAAGGCTGTGCTAGATCTAACAGAAACTGTGGTGTTTGTTCTCAACATCTTTTTCAGGCTGTATACACAGGCTTCTCAGGCTCAGTTAGTGAATTGGATGGGAGGAACCATTCTGTCTCCCCTGGTTTATTGGAAAGAATTTAAAAGGAGATTTTATTTTAGTTGACAGGGTTTCACTAGATAACTTATGATCTTTTTTCAGTCTTCCTAGTGCTGGAGTTACAGGTCCATGGCCCAAAGACTGTCTTTTAAAAAGTAACATAGATTTATTTTATTAGTTCTTTGAGAGTTTCCCACAACATGTCTTGGCTGTATCCATCCCTACTATTTCCAGATCCGATCTTCTTCCCTATCCATCCAACTCTGTGTCCTTTAAAAATACCATCAACACCAACGAGTACTGCCCCAAATATGTTTGTATGTGTGGTCTTTCACTGGAGTATGGTTGACCTACCAGGGACCACAGTGTCAGAGAAAACAAACCCATCTTTTCCCATCAGCTAACACCCACCAACTACTCCATGGTTGGGGGTGGAATTGTGTGTTCAACTCCCTTCTCCTTGCTAGGGTTTGGTCTGGCCTGGCCTTGCTAAAGTTTTGTTCATCCTTTCATAACCACTGTTAGTTTATATGTACAGCCACCATAATATATGCCAAAGATGTTTCCTTATAGTTATTCTCTGGACCATAAAGTCTTTCTGTCCCATCTTCTATAATGATCTATGAGCCTTGGGTGGGCGCAGTGGTTGAGCATTATGCAGTCTCTTATTCTCTGCCTCTTGACTGGTTGTGAGTCTCTGTGTTAACTTTCATCTACTGCAA